>NW_008353486.1:316655-317972 GCF_000622305.1 Nannospalax galili | reverse complement strand
CATTTGGTATCATTTGTTCTCTTGATCTTATCCAGTCTGTCTGATGTGATAAGATGAAATCTTAAAGTAGTTTTAGTTTGTATTTCCCTAGTTACTAATGATGTTTAACATCTTTTAAGATGCTTCTTATCCATCTTTATTTCTTCTTCTGAAAACTCTCTGTTCAGCTCCTTAGCCCATCTTTTAATTGAGTTACTTTCTTTCATGATTCTTTCTTTTTTGAGTTCGTTATATATTCTGGATGTTAAACCTCTGTCAGATGAGTTGCTGGTGAAGATTTTCTCCCATTCTGTGGGTTTTCTGTTTGCTTCCTTGGTTGTCTCCTTTGATGTAAACAAGCTTTTTAGTTTAATGAGGTACCATTTGTTAATTCTTGACATTGTTTCCTGAGCAATTGATGTCTGGTTTAGAAAACACTTTCTTACATCTATATCTCAAACGTTATTGCCAATGTTTCTGTCTAACAGTTTCAGAGTTTCAGGCCTCACATTGAGGTCTTTGATCCATTTGGAGTTGAGTTTTATGCAAGGTGAGAGGGGTTCAGTTTCATTCTTCTACAGGTGGAGACTCAGTTTTTCCAGCACCATTTGCTGAAAATGCTGTCTTTCCTCCAGTGTATGTTCTTGACCCCTTTGTCAAATATCATGTGACTAAAATTGCATGTAGTCATATTTCAGTCATTAGTTTTGCTCTATTGATATATGGGTCTATTTTTGTGCCAGTACCATGTTGTTTTTATGACTATAGCTCTGTATTACACCTTAAAATCTGGTATAGTTATCCCCCTGGTATTGCTCTTAGTGCTCAGGGTTGTTTTGGCCATGCGAGGTCTTTTGTGCTTCCATATGAATCTTAGGCTGTTTTTTTTCCAATTCTGTGAAAAATGTTATGGGGATTTTGATTGGCATTGCATTTAATCTACAAATAACTTTTGGTACGATGGTCATTTTCACAATGCTAATTCTTCCAATCGATGAACATGGGAGGTCCTTCCATCTTCTGATGTCTTCCTCAATCTCTTTCTTTAAAGAATTAAATTTTCCATTGTAGAGCTCTTTAATTTCTTTGGTCAGGTTGATTCTGAGACATTTTATTTTTATTTTTTGCAGCTATTGTGAAGGGGAGTGTTTCCATGTGCTCTTTCTCTGATTGCTTGTTATTGGTATATAGAAAGGCTACAGACTTTTGTAGGTTAATTTTGTAAACTGCTACTTTACTGAACTTGTTAATAATTTGTAGGAGTTTTCTGGTGGAAATTTTGGCATCTCTTAGATATAATATCATATCATCTGCAAAAAGGGATAATTTGATCTCTTC
>NW_008353486.1:315974-316347 GCF_000622305.1 Nannospalax galili | reverse complement strand
TTGTCTTTGAGTCCATTTATATGATTTATGACGTTTATTGACTTATGTATACTGAACATCCCTGCATTCTCTGGGATAAAGCTAACTTGGTCATGGTGGGTGATCTTTTTGATGTGTGTCTGTATGTAGTTTGCAAGTATCTTGTTGAGAACTTTGCATCTATATTCATCAAGAATATGGATCTATAGTTTTCTTTTTTGGTTGTATCTTTACCTGGCTTTGGTATTAGAGTGATGCTGGCTTCCTAGAAGGAATTTGGAAGTTCTCCCTCCATTTCTATCTTTTTAAATAAATTAAGTAGCATTGGATGTAGATCTTCTGTAAATGTGTCATAGAATTCTGCTGTATTCAATCTGGTCCTGGCCCTTTTTTT
>NW_008353486.1:314374-315339 GCF_000622305.1 Nannospalax galili | reverse complement strand
TGTGTTGTTTAATCCCCATGTGTTCATGTGGTGATTAGGGCTTCTTCCAGTGTTGATTATAACCTTTATTGCATTGTGGTCTGATAGAATTCATGGAATTATTTCAATCTTTTTGTATTTGTTGAGGTTTGTTTTGTGCCCCAGTATATGGTCAATTTTGGAGAAGGTTCCATGGGGTGCTGAGTAGAAAGTATGTCCTTTGATGCTTGGGTGGAATACTCGGTAGATGTCTGTTAAGTCCATTTGCTATATGGTATTGTTTAATTCAGATGTCTCTCTGTTAACTCTCTGGCCTGTTGACCTATCTAATGGAGACAGTGGGGTACTGAAGTCCTCTACTATTAATGAGTTGGGATTAATCTTGGTCTTAAAGTTCTGTAGTATTGTTTTTATGAAGTTGGGTGCACCAGAGTTTTGTGAAAATATGTTCATGATTATAATATCTTCTTGATTTATTGTTCCTTTGATCAGAATGATGTGGCCCTCTTTATATCTTCTTATTAGATTTAGCTTAAAGTCTATTTTGTCAGACATTAGAATCGCCATGCCTGCTTTTTTCTTAGTACCATTTGCTTGCTATATTTTTTTCCATACTTTCACTTTAAGCTAGTGTCTGTCCTTGAAAGTGAGATGAGTTTCTTGCTGACAACAAAAAGATGGGTTCTGTTTCTTAATCCAGTCACCTAGTCTGTGTCTTTTGACTGGGGTATTCAGCCTGTTAGTATTTAAAGCTATTAATGAAAGATGAGTATTGAATCCTTTCATTTTCATTTCTGTTTACATTCTTGATATAGCTGTACTTTTCCACAGATATACCTTAATTGAATTTCTTTCCACAACCCCTTGGGTATAGTCATTCCTTTCTTTAGCTCTTTGTATTGCTTCCAGAAGTCTATGAAGGGCTGGTTTTGTGGACATGAATTCCTTCAGCCTATTTATTTCATAGAAGATTTTTCTTTCCCCTT
>NW_008353486.1:302334-314271 GCF_000622305.1 Nannospalax galili | reverse complement strand
ATAAAAAGTCAGCTGTAATCCTAATGGCTTTTCCTTTATATGTGACTTGTTGTTTCTCTTTTGCAGCTTTCAGTATTGTGTCTTTGTTTTGTACATTTAGCGTTTTGACTATGATGTGCTGTGGAGAGTTTCTTTTCTGTTACTGTCTGATTGGTGTTCTATATGCTTCTTGTATTTACATGGGCATGTCTTTCTTTAATTTTGGGAAATTTTCTTCCACGATTCTGTTGAAGATCTGGTCCATGCTATTATCTTGGGATTCTTCTACTTCCTGTATGCCTATGATTCATAAGTTTGGTCTTTTTATGGTGTCACACAATTCCTGCGCATTCCATTTTTGTGATTTCTTATTTTTCATAATCTTTCCTTGAGTGTTCTAGTTCATCCACTTTATCTTCCAGTCTTGATACTCTGTTTTTCACTTCCTTCATCCTATTGGTGAGGCTTTCTCCTGTCGTTTCTAATTGGCTTGCTGAGTGTTTCACTTCCTTCTTCGTTTCAGCCTGAGTAATCTTCAATATTTCTAACTTCTGAATTCATTCAGAAGTTTGTCCCTATCTTCTTTCAGTTCTTTGATTTCTTTGTGTGCTATTTAAATTCACTGAATTCTTTTATCATATTTATAATTGTTCTTTTGAGTTCCATGTCCTGTGTTATCTCTAGGAGGTTCTCATTGTACTCCTCTACAGGATTGTTGGTACCTGGTGGGGATATATTATTTGGGTTTTTCATGTTATTACTTTTTCACTGTGACTTTGCCATGTGAATTTCTTTTGTATTTTCTGATTCTTGTGTGAGACCCACGCCCTCCTTTGTCAAGTTTCGGTCTGCTTCCCTAAGCTTCTGGTTCTCTCTTTTGATTTTATATTGGAGTGGCCAGATTTCTTTTGTCTTCAGGAGTTCCCACAGAGGCCCAAGTCGGATGAGCATTAGATTCTCTCAGGCTTTCTACTAAGGTCTGGATCCCTCCAGGAAAGATTTTGGCCTCAGGAATTTGAGGGTCTAGGGCAGCTGGTGGCCGTGCCACCCAGAGATGCAAAGGGAAATGGGGGCGGGAAGAGGCCCCAACGGCTCCTGGGGACTGCACTGAGAAGCTGGGTGGTCTGGATGCAAAGGATCAGGAAGAGGAAATGTCAGCCCTGGTGTCCAGGAAAGAGGCTGGTGGGTTGTGCAGCCCAGGGAAGCAGAAGGAGGGGCAGGCAGGGCCAGGCCCAGAGTGCTCCTGGGGACTGGAGATGGAACTAGGTTGGTCTGGGTGCAAAGGATCAGGAAGCACTGGTGGTTCCCCAGGTGTCTGGGGCACCAAGACAAGGAGTGGGACAGGACCCAGGCTAGGAGGAGAGACTGGCAAGGGAGATGGGAGGGTGAATGAGGCTGGGGGAGTCAAGCGTGGGGGACACAATCGACTTACCCTGGAGAGAGGCCTGCAGGTAGGAGAGAGGCTTGTCAGTCAGGCAGGCCCAGGGAAGCAGAGGGAGGAGTGATTTTATTTTTAAAATGCATTAACCTTATGTTATTTTGGTCTTTGTATCATTTAAGCACAGTAGTTTAATCTTTATTATTTAAACTCTATATTATTTAATTTCTTAACCTATGGTTTCAATTGGTTTATGCTGATTATTAATCTATACTGCTGGCTAATTTTTGCCGTTTTACTACTTTAAATATTTTTATCATCTTAAGTAAACACTTCATACATTTTACACTTAAGTGAGTTGTTTATATTTATTTCATCCAGAATGCTTTTTTTCTTGGTTATTTTAGACAGGGTCTCTCTGTAGCTCCAGTTGGCCTACAACTCACTATGTAGACCACTATACTGGCCTTGATCTCACAGAGATCTGCCTGCCTCTGCCTCGGAGTGCTGGAATTAAAGGTGTTTGCCACCATACCTGGCTTCAGAGTAGATATCTTTTAAGAACACTATTTTTATTTTTCTTCTAAACAGTGAATTTGTACTAATTATAGAATATTTTAATATACACATTGAAAAATGTTAAACATGTATTTCCATACATTCTCCTTTTTATTGTTATTGTTTATTTCATTTTTTTCAGACAGGGTCTTTCTATGTATCCCAAACTGACCTGAAACTCGTGGTCCTCCTGCCTCCACTTCCAAAGTACTGAGATTACAGGCCTGCACCACACTCACCTCATATTTTCATTTTCGGTTCAAACTGTATTACAATTTCTCTTAATATTTATTTTGCCCATAGAGTATTTAGAATTATACTGTTTAATTTTGAAATATTTGTGGACTTTCCAAGTACCTTTTTGATGTTTTCTAGTATATAGACTTTGTATGGCTTCAATTTATAAAAAACCTTAAGCTTTGTTTTATGCCCCAGGACATGGGATATTCTTGGTCAGAGGAGAGACGACTATGGCCACTTACCAAACCTCTCCCTGATGATTTTTTTTCTCTTATCACTTACCACTTCCTGAGGCGTACTGATCTCTACCTATAATTGGATTTTCCCACTTCTTTTTCCAGTTCTACCAGGTTTTTTTCTTGTGTTTCTTATTTGTTGTTTGTTCTGCTTTTTTGAGACAGAGACTGCCTATAGCCCCAGCTGGCCTAGAAACACTGTGTAGACCAGGCTGGCCTCCATCTCACAGAGATCCACTTGCTTCTGCCTCCTGAGTGCTGGGATTAAAGGAGTTGATAAATTATCTGTTGATAAATACATAATTTAAAATTGATGTATTCCTTGTGTATTTTAGCTTCTAACTTTTTAAAAAAATATATTTTATTTATTATTTTTATGTGTATGCATGTATTGCCTGGATGTAGGTAAGGGCACCCGTATCATGCAATGCCCACGGAGGACAGAAGAGGCTGCCAGGTCCCCTGGTACTGGAGTTATGAACAGTTGTTAGCTGCCATGTGGGTGCTGGGATTTGAACCCAAGTCTTCTGCAAGAACAACCAGTGTTCTTAACCGCTGAGCAATCTCTCCAGCCCCCAGCTTCTAACTTTTTATATATGTTTATCTGTGTGAAGTGAGGAAGGGAATTTACCAAGAAATGAGAATAGGGCCCATGAGAGGAGGAATATTACTTTGAGCAGAAAATTATCCTATAATTCTCAGTAACTATGTTCTATGCTTTATTTAAAACCCAAGAACTCATGATGGATTCGATTAACATTTGACCATTTATAAGGAATCTTAAATTCCTGATTATAATCTGTTAGAATTCCTATTTAAATTTGCTTCCCGATTTGGGGGCTGGAGAGACAGCTCTGAGGATAAAGGTGCTTGTCACCAAGCCTGATAACCTGAGTTTGATCCTTAGGACCCACATGGTAAAAGGAGAGAACAGAGTCCTGCAAGTTATTTTCTGACTCCACACGTGCATCATGGCATGTGCACTTGAAGTAGCATACACTCTCACACACAATAAATAAATGTAATTTAAAATTTTTAAGTTTCTTCCATATTTTCTATTCTGATCAGGAATGTTGCTGAGTATGTTGTGGCATTCTTGTTGGGGCATTCTGCACAGTTAACTATTTCTACTGAGAATCGTTACTTTGTATTTTTTTTTAACATGTATGCATGTATTGCCTGTGTGTAGGTACTTGCACCTGTGTCATGCAATGCATGTGGAGGTCAGAAGAGACTGTCGGATCCCCTGGGACTGGAGTTATGGACAGTTGTTAGCTGCCATGTGTGTGCTGGGTTTCAAACCTGGGTCTTCTGCAAGAACAACCAGTGTTCCTAACCGCTGAGCCATCTCTCCAGCCCCAAGAATCATTGTTACCTTGATTTTAATGCTTTTCATTTTTCATTAGTTCTCATTATGTAAAAATAATAAAAATTGATGTCTTCTTGATGAATAGAATACTCATCATTATTTAATGCCTTTGATAATTTTCTTTGTTTTGAAGCCATTTTTTTTTCTTTTTTTTTTTTCTTTTTATTTTTATTTGGTCTTTTTGAGACAGGGTCTCCTTGTAGCCCCAGCTGTCCTGAAACTCACTATGTAATCCAGGCTGGCCTTGAACTCACAAAGATCCGCCTGCTTCTGCCTCCCAAGTGCTGGGATTAAAGGCATGTTCCATCATGCCAGGCTCTTTTTATTTTTTTATGTGTATGCATGTATTACCTGCATGTGTGTAAGTGCACCTATATCATGCAATGCCTGCAAAGGTCAGAAGAAGGCATCAGATCCCCTGGAACTGGAGTTAGGGATGGTTGTTAGCTGTCATGTAGGTGCTGGGAATTAAATCTGGGTCCTCTGCAAGACCAGCCAGTGTCCTTAACCACTGAGACAGCTCTCAAGCCCCCTCTTGGTTTTTCTTTTGAGAAAAGGCCTCATGTAGCCCTGACTGGCCTGGAATTCTCAGAAATCTATCTGCCTCTGCCTCCTAAGTGCTGGGATTAAAGGTGCGTGCCACCACACCCAGCCTATTTTTGCTTTTAATGTAGTCATTATATTTTTATTAGTATTTGCATAATATATTTTTCTATCCTTTCCTTTTAACTTGCTCATACCATTATATATAAAGTGAATTTCTTACAGTGAAGGCTTTTTAAAAAAATATTTTATTGCCTGGTATGGTGGCACATGCCTTTAATCCCAGCACTTGGGAGGCAGAGGCAGGCCTGTGAGTTCCAGGCCAGCCTGGTCTACATAGTGAATTCCAGGCCAGCTGGAGCTACAGGGAGACCCTGTGTCAAAAAGACCAAAAACATTTTTTTATTTATTATTTTTTATTTTATGCATATGAGTGTTTTGTCTGTATGTATCTAAGTGCATCTCATGTGTGCAATGCTCGGAGAGGCCAGAAGAGGGCATCATGTCCCTTGAACTGGAGTTACTTACAGTTGTTAGCCACCATGTGGGTGCTGGGAATTGAACCTGGGTTCTCTGCAAGAGCAGCTAGTGCTCTTAACCACTAAGCCATCTCTCCAGCCCCCAATAAGGTCTTTTTTAATCATTAAATTTGATAATTGCTAATTTTGATTATTATACTTAGAACATTTACATTAAATGTAAATATTGAGCTACTTGGGCTTACTGATTCATTGTTTCCTTTGTTTCCTTATAGATTTCACTAACATCTCAACTATTTGAATATCTGCTAGTATATAGTTTTAAGTTACCTATTCCATTAATACTGTATTACTTTGGGTTTTTTTCAGTTGTTGATCTAGGGATTACAATAAATAATTGGCTTTCTATTCGCTATACTATTGTAACAATCCAAATGTAGTATAAAAATATTGACATCATACAGATTCTTCTACAGCCTCCTTTGTGTTGTCGTCATCTCGTATATAAAGTAAATACATACACTGAAAACCCACTTAGATAGTGTTTTTTATGTTCCCTTCCAATCATATACTACAGAACTGAAGAAACTCTCTACTATATTTACCTAAGGAATGACCATTCCAGTTGCTCACACGCATGAACAGACTAGCTCCACCGGAAAAGCAGGGCTGCATATCTGGTCCTCGGCTCTTCGAACAATCCTTCTTCGCTTTCTGTTATCTCAGATTCCTCCTTACTTTCTCCAAACCTCACATTTCTCCCTTCAGTCTAAGAAAATCACCTTGCTTCTTACTTCATTGATAATAAAAGACATCAATCAAAAACTCAAATTCTTACTGTCATATTTGTATGTGTGTGGTGAATGTGTGCATCCGTGTGTACATGTGCATGGAGGCCAAAGTTTGACATTAGGTGTTTTGCTCCATTGCTCTTTGTCTTATTTTTTTGAGGCAGGTGTCTCACCCAACCTGGAGCTCAGAAATTTGTTTAGACTGGCTAGCCAGCCAGCGCTAGGGACCTGCCTGTCTCTGCTGGTTCCCCACCTCCCATCCAGTACTAAGGTTACGGATGCATGCTGCCACACTTAGCTTTTATGTGGTGCTGGGGATCTGAATTAGGTCATGCTTGCATGACAAGCACTTTACCAAGTGAGCCATCTCTCCAGCTTTACTTGCTATCACATTAGGGCAACCTGTACCCACATCTACCCATTTCCCAGAGCAGGAATAAAGGGCTGGCTGTCCTAATGTTGTGTGCCACCTAAGAGGCACTATAACAACACTGGACTTAATTGATAAGAAGAGACCATTTAATGCAATTGCTTCATAAGAAGGAAAATGTGCACTGGTCCCTAAAACTCTAAATTTGATAGTATTTGAGAAAAAATTAAATTCCTCACCGGTACCAACCTACC
Organism: Nannospalax galili; assembly: GCF_000622305.1. NCBI lineage: Eukaryota > Metazoa > Chordata > Mammalia > Rodentia > Spalacidae > Nannospalax > Nannospalax galili. The sequence continues at coordinate 308,074 of NW_008353486.1, read as the reverse complement.
CCCATCAAGTATTTTTGCAAATTCTATCTACTTATTGGATTGTACCATGCCCCCTGAAATTTACACCATCAATCTGATCCAGATGGCTAAGACACTTGAAACTGACAGTCACAATCTGAAGAAATTTTGGTATTAAACCATGCATTGCATGGTGTTATTTACCAGTAACAAGTAATTTATTTTTAAAAAACTAAATTTGAAACCTTTAATATGCCTCACGGGAAACTGTCTGGTTCAGAAAACAGCTCAAGAAAACTGAGTCAAGAACAAATTATAGAGACGTGAAACAGCGAGGTGCCAACAAAAAACAGAAAACAAACAAAACAACCTTTGTCATATATTTGGAACAGCACTTTCTCCCTTTAATAATGTAGTCAATGCCACTGAGTACTAAAGATGTGCCCTCTGTGACTCTGAAGATGCAGTGGAATATGATGCTCTTGGAGGGCGTGCATTCCAGGAAGAACAGATACTGAACATGTGAGGACGACATCACAGTAATGACTTTTAAAGGAAGAACAGGGTGGTGAGATACAGAAGATTAACTCTGCTAGCACCGCTGGAGAGTAAGGGAAAGTCCGAGGACGTACAAGGGGCCTAGTGGATAATGGAGAGGTGGGCAAGCAAAGGTTTCCCATTCCATTTGTCACACAAATGGACAGACGACCACAAAGTATGCTTGGCAGAGGCCAGAAAACATTCCAAGGCTGGGGAAAAGCAACAGGCTTGGCATTTGAAAATGAAAAAACAATTACAAAACACACACACAAAAACCTTGTGCTGGAATATAATGAACGTATACCATGGATGATTCCAGAAAGGCAGGGAGCCATCAAGATCAGGTGTAGGCACTCTCTCAGTCTTTAATGAGTGTAAATAAATAACTCTAAGTGATACCAGAACCATGGATTTTAAAATACATATATGCTACAATGATAACCAAGCTATGCTCTGTGAATGTAGTAAATTTTCTCCTAGAGAATATCTTTTGACCCTGAATAAATATTGAAGAAATATTTTATGGGTTCTCTGTTTGTATTTTGGTACTTTATTATGGACCGGGTATCACCTCTGGCCTCCAACCCTCAACTCTGCTCACCAAAGCCTCCAGCTACCCTCACAGCTATGCCACATAAGAAAAGGCGCCCCCTAGGAACACAATCTCCATAGGACATAAGTCAGGCAGAAAAAAGAACATTTCAGTTCTTCCTTACCCAGCACCCTTCCACACTACCATTTAAGATGGCCAACCGCCTAATCAGAAACTTTAGTCCATCAATTCAGTCCTTCTCCTTTAACTTCTAATACTGCTTATGGGTAAGATATGTACATGTCAAAAACTGTCCAGAAGTATGCTTTTCCTCTGAAGAAAGGCTAAGCATACTCTATCTGTGTCTGTTATTATTCCACCATGCAAAGCCTGACAGAATGCTGATGCTTTGAATGGTTTGTTAACTTGAAAGTGGCAGTAATTCAAGGGGTCTTATAGCTATTAGGAACTCCTCACATTTATTAGGGTAGCTTTTAAATGTGTACACCTGGTTATTTGTAATATATGCTCTACTTTCCCGTGGGTGTGAGATTTATCACAGTTTGAGCATGAATTCTTGGATCATCTATAACTCCAGCTACCATATATCCCAATCTTGGCATTACAGCTAATTATCTTGCCAAAAATAATGATGCAAAAACTGGCAGAGATGCTGATTTGTCTGTCAAAAAAAATCTTAAGATAATATAATATTTTAAAATTTCCTAGTCAGCACTTGAAACTTCTACATGTTTCTAAGCAGAATATATACTTTAAGTTGGGTTGGTGACCTAGTCCTACAACCTCAGCTATTCAGAAGGCTGAAGCCAGAAAATACCTTCAGTCCAAGGGTTTGGGGACAAACCAGTCTACATGATACATCTTTAAACAGACACACACACACACACACACACACACACACACGCACACATGCACGCAGGCAAGCACACATGGACTAGAGAGATGGCTCAATGGTTAGGAGCTTATACTGCTATTACAGAGACCCTGAGTTCAGTTCCCAGCACCCACATCAAGGGGATCACAACTGCTTGTAACTCCAGCTCCAGGGAATCTGATACTCTCTTCTGGCCTCTATAGTCACCAGCATCTATGTGCACATCCCCACATACAGATACACATATATCCATATAAGTTTAAAAGTATATATATTTTAAAATACCCACAAAACCAAAAACCCCAGATACTTTAATATGTGTTATAATTTAATAACAGCAAATGGCCAACTATCCATTAGCCCTCATACTGAGTTGAAAAATTATTAAGATAAAAATTGACGTATAACGTATATTCCCTTATTTAGGATCTTTTTAAAAATTTTTCTTGCACTTAAAATTTTTATTTAGTGGGTGGGAGAGCTCACATGCCACAATGCATATGTGGAGGCCAGAGGGCAACTTGTAGGCTTTCTTCTTCCACCATGTGGGACCCAGGAACTGAATTCAGATCATTAGCCTTGGGCAGCAAGTGCCTTTACTCACTGAGCAATCTTTCTTACCCTATTTAGGATATAGATTTTTTTGAGACAGCATCTCCCTGTAGCTCCAGCTGGTCTAGAATTCCCTATGTATACCAGGCTGGCCTCCATCTTACAGAGATCCACCTGTTTCTGCCTCCTGAGCACTGGGATTAAAGGCATGCGCCTGGATATTTATCCACACCTGGATATTTATGATATTTTAATTAATTTCAAAATAATTTCTATTAACAATGTGAATTGTGATAGGTAAGCAAATTGTTTGTGCCCCCTCCCAAATCTAAAATAAAATAGTCACATAGTATAGGAGTCTAATGATTTTCATCAAATTAAACACTTTCACATTGCTCATGCTTTCAGACTGCCTGCAATAACTCCATAGGGCATTTAGGCTTCAGGGATAACCTATAGCTGGGCAAGATGCAGTCCTGTAATCATAGCATTCTACAGCTAAAGCAGGAGGACCAAGAGTTTGAAGCCAGCATGGGGTACATTAGGCAAGTTCAAGACCAGGTAGGCTATATATCAAGGCCCCATCTCAAAAAAGCAAAACAAAAAAGCTACAGCTTTTCAGATAAACACCACAGCTTATTAGCTTCTAACAAGTAGTAGTTTCACGTAGTTCTTCCTCAGCCATTTTTACAAAACTGATTCTTCTCAGGCATCACTGATTTGGCCATCTCATATTTCACAGATAAGAAGGGCCCTTGGGACTGAAGAGATGGCTTAGCGGTTAAGAGCACTGGCTGCTCTTGCAAAGAATCTGGGTTTGCTTCCCAGCACCTACATGGTACCTAAAAACTGTCCATAGCTCCACTTCCAGGGGATTTGACACCCTCTTCTGATCTCTGTGGGCATTGCATGACACAGGTGCCCTTGTATACATGCAGGCAAACTACTCATACACATGAAATAAAAGTAAAATTTAAAAACACTTATTAAAGAAAAGAAGGGGACCTTATCAGGAAGCTAGCAAGGGGCCTTGTCGGGGGGTGTCTTCTTGGGAGGGTAGATAGAATGCAGTGATATAAAGGAGGAAAGAAATAGGAAGGGAATGGGAGGGCAAGGTAGAGGAGGGAGCATGGGGAATGGTAACTAACACTAGGGGCCTTTTGAAAAAAGTCATATGGAAACCTATTACTTTAGAAGTTTTCTAAAATATGCACATATACATATATGAAAAGTTTAAATGGAGTTAACCTATAACCAGGGGACAATGCACATACAAGACACCACAGGCTAGCAAATAAAAAGCCCAGTGGCAAGAATGGGCTCCCTCTTTAGGAGTGGTTGACCAGGGGAATGGTCAACAACTACAGGGATTCCATAGACTCTCAAACAATACTGGCTATTGTTGTTGATCTTGGTTACCCTCAAGAACTTGACAGTAAGACTCTATAGCTGAAGATACTATATGTATGAATCATAGAACGTGGAGAAATCAAGCTGGTACTAATCTCAAAGCTTCATCGCTACCAGCTAGCTTTCATAGTGCTAGAAGATGCTATGCATGCTACCAGAGGAGAAAAGTAGTCATCAGTCTTACCCAGGCGTGAACCCTCTGAGCTACAACAATGAAGGGCCTGGCAAGATACACCCAGGTGCAACAGTGGTATGAAAGTTATGGGAGTGATCAACCACTTTCTGATTGGATTAAAGACCCACTTCACAAGATGGAGCCCATTCCTGGCACTTTTAGCAGGGCCAAGAATCTGGCTAAACAGGTCACAGGCTATAGGGGAGAGTCTGCTGCTATTATTCTGCTAAATGGACATAGATTAAACTGACTTCTAATGACTTATCCATAGATTAGTGCATCTCTCAACTCTCACCAGAGAAACTTCCTATAGCAGATGGTGATTAACAGAGATCCTCAACTGGTCACTGTGCAGAGAATGCAACATTTATACCACACCCCTCTCCAAAGGCTCACAGGGCATCAAGGAAGAGGGGGCAGAAAGGTTGTAAGAGCCAGAGGTGATGGAATGGTGTTTTCTAGATACAACAGGCAGTTGCAAATATGAACTCAAAGCACTGGTGACAGCATGCCCAAGGCCTGCACAAGCCCAAGCCAGATAAAAATTCCAGTATGGAAGGGGGTGGTGGGCACAAAGCCCCAGCCCTAGCTGAGGAACACGGCAACGGATAGCTGCTGGGAGAGGTCAAGTCCGTTTTCTTAAGGTGGGCAGGTTAACTCCACTCCAGAGGCTGGATCCACACCCATCAGTATTTAGGAAACATAAATCGGTCTCAACAGGCCTTAAAAAAATTGAGGACATGAAGTGGGTGGGGGATAATGATGTGTGGGGGTGCATCTGAAAGGGGATGTAAGAAGGGAAGGCCTCTGAATACCATCAAAATACACTGTACGAAAGTTTCAAAGAATCAATAAAACAAATTTCAAATATTTTAAATAAAAATAATAATAAAAGTAGTCCAATTTTAGAAAATATTGAACGTTATCCAGAGGCCCAGTGTCCCAAAAATTAGTCACCTTTTCTTTTTAAGTATCCTACCTCTTTACATAAAAGGCCATTTATGTTAAAAATAGTTTTTTGTTTTTGTTTTTGTTGAGGCAGGATATTACCATATAGTCTAGAACAGCCAGCAGTCTGAAGTGTTCACACATAGACTGTTTCACTGCATGGGATCTTCAAGGTGTTTTTTTAATACCACATTATTAAAAGGAAGAAGAAAATACGTAGAGGGAAATGGAGAGAGAAAAAGAGGCAAAGAGAGGAATGGGAGGAGGAGACAAAGAAGGGGCCAGAGAAATCTGCTTTTTAGTTTTGGAGGCTAGAAAGTCTAAGGTTGAAGGACCTACATGCCCTTTTCATAAAAATGTTATAGGGGCTGGAGAGCTGGCTCAGCAGTTAAGAGCACTGACTGCTCTTGCAGAGGACCCAGGTTTGATTCCCAGCACCCAAATGGTGGCTATGAACCGTCCTTAACTCCAGTTCCAGGGGAATCTGAAGCCTTCTTCTGACCTCTGTGGCACTGCACGACACGGGTGCACTAACATACATGCAGGCGATACACTAGTACACGTAAAATAGAAATAATAAATAAAATATTTTAAAGATTTTATTTTTAATTGTGTATATGTCTATGTGTGTATCTGGGCACATGGATGCAGGTACCTGGGGAGGCCAGAAGAGGGTGTTGGATCTCCTGGAGCTGTAGTTACAAGTGGTTGTGAGCTGCCCCACGTGGGT
>NW_008353486.1:285478-302047 GCF_000622305.1 Nannospalax galili | reverse complement strand
AGTGATATTTCTAGGAAATGACCCTGAAGGTGTAACTCCAAAAATATTAAAACATATTAAATATTTTACAAGGTTATTTATTGTGACATTACTTACAATTATAAAATATTAGAAATGACCTCTATCTCCAAATATAAGAAAGGGAGAATTTAATGAAGCTCTGCACTGCTATAAAAATCCAGGGGGGCTGGGAAGATGGCTCAGAGGGTAAGAGCACCGGCTGCTCTTGCAGAGGACCTGGGTTCGATTCCCAGAAACCACATGGCGGCTACAAACCATCCTTAGCTCCAGTTCCAGGGGAATCTGAAGCCTTCTTCTGACCTCTGTGGCACTGCACGACACGGGTGCACTAACATACATGCAGGCGATACACTAGTACACGTAAAATAGAAATAATAAATAAAATATTTTAAAGATTTTATTTTTAATTGTGTATATGTCTATGTGTGTATCTGGGCACATGGATGCAGGTACCTGGGGAGGCCAGAAGAGGGTGTTGGATCTCCTGGAGCTGTAGTTACAAGTGGTTGTGAGCTGCCCCACGTGGGTGCTTGGAACAAAACTTTGGTCTTCTGCAAGAGCAACAGCTCTCTAGGCCTTTGAGCCATCTCTCCAGTCCTCACCTGCATCTGTTAAGGGACCCATAGCATGTTGCTGCTTCAGAGTGGAAGGTGGAAGGACAACAGAGTGCAGGCAGGAGAGAGTAAAAGAAAGTCGGCCATGCTCACTTTTATAACTTACTGAAAATCCACTGGGGCAAGGCCCTCATGACCTAATTACCACCTAGGCCCCTCCTAACACTGGGGCATTGAGGATTAAGTTTACCCTTGTGTTCATGAACTTTGGGAGATATATTCAACCCTTCATTGCCACCCTAGGAGAGACAAGCTATGATTCTGTTGGAACCCAGCAGGAGGTGTCTGGGCCAAGTTCTCACACATACACTGCTGTACGTGTATTTGATCCTTAAGGACTTTCTTCACCATATTATTAGTGCTACGAATAATTTCCCAGTGATGACCAGAGTTTCACAGCAGCAAAGAGGTTTTCTCTGCTCAAGTAGCTTAGCTATGCTTGTTAAGTCATTAGAAGATATAACTTCTAATTTTGACAAATATATTTAAAAATAGCTATTATTTTAACCGCATCTTTTCTTAGTAATAAGCATTCCAAATGATTCAGTGAGAGGAATCACCTCACTTTTCTCAGATAACTTCACCATGCTGATGCTGCTGGCACAAAGAAAGGAGCTGTCACGAGTGTCTTCCAGCAAATTTTGGGTGTCAAAGTTCTCTATAAAGTCAGCCAACCTTTTTCCTTGCAATATCAATACTGTAATGGGGACATTTCTATGCACAAATATAAGTAAAGTCTTCTCAGTGGTAATGAAAATGCAATTATGTTTTTCCATCATGTTCAGTCTAGTTATAACAGAAACCGTTGGTCGTTAACTGGGATCCTTTGAAGTATTTGTTGGTTATCATTTCTGGAACTGTTCATATGCTATTAAACATATCAACCAATCATTCAGCTAGTCATGATGACAAGTGCCTATAATATCAGCTACTTGGAAGACTGAAGTAGGAAGATCACAAGTTTGAGGACAGGCAGGCTATAGAACAAAACTTTCTTTTTAAAAAATTAATTGGGCTGGAGAAATGGTTCAGCAGTCAAGAGCACTGGCTGCTCTTGCAGAGGACCCGAGTTTGATTCCCAGCACCCACATGGTGGCTAACAACCATCTGTGACTCTAGTTTCAGGGTATCTGATGCCGCCTCTGACCTCCGTGGGTATTGCACAACATGGGTACACCTACTTACATGCAGGCAATATACTCATACACATAAAATAATAAAATACAAATAATAAATAAAATATTGTTTAAAAACCAATTAATCAAAAGCTATTTTCTCTTGATAATAGATGTATAGATAGATGTATAATAGATAGATAGATGTATAATAGATGTATAATAGATAGATGATGATGATAGATAGATAGATATAGACATATATAGATATATAGATATAGATATATATTTAAGGTAGGGTCTCATGAAGCTCAGGCTTCCCTCAAATTCACTGTAAAACTGAGGATAACGTTGAAGTTCTGATCCTCCTGCCTCTACCTCCCAAGTACTGGATTTACAGGCAAGCACCACAATGCCTGGTTTTATGTGGAGCTGAAGACTAAGCCCATGGGTTTGTGCACACTAGACAAGCACTCTACCAAGTGGACCACATCTCAGCCAAACTAGGGACATCTTTGACGGAGATGCAGTGCCATCTATTTATTGATACAATCATGTTGTTTCTGTTACTGATAAAGGCTGATTTTCAGATATTGAGTTGAACCCAAAGTTTTTATTTCTTCTATCACATTCATTATTTCTCCTTGGGCTACTCACCACAGATATCCTTCTATGTAGGCAGTTTGAATTTAAGTAATTTCATATAACGTGTGAAATAATACATATTACACATAATAATACATACTACAATGTTTGTCAGCCAAAACCCAGAATCACCTGTCCTCAGTGAGAGCTTCTTGGTAGTTACGTACTAAGTTTCGACTTTACTTTTTCAAGAAGAACTTCCTCATATGTAATTTACTTGTATTCTTTTGCTTCTTTCTTCTTTGATTTTTCCATATGATTTTCAATTTTGTTTGAGATTTCTTATCTATGTTATCTCTTATCTATGTTTGATTCTATAGATTTTTCTTTTTTAACTTTTTATTTATTATTTTAATTTTATGTGTATGAGTATATTGCCTGCGTGGATGTGAGTGCACCTGTGTCATGCAATGCCGTGGAGGTCAGAAGAGGGTGTTGGATTCACCTGGAACTGGAGTTAAGGATGGTTAGTGGCCACCATGTAGGTGCTGGGAATCAAACCTGGGTCCTCTGCAAGAGCAGTCAGTGCTCTCAACCTCTGAGCCATCTCTCCAGCCCGAGTCTATAGCTCTTAAAAGATGCATTCACACATTGAATTTTGTCTCCTCTGATTCATATATAATTATTTCATGAAATTTGGAAACACGTTAAAAACATTTTTTTAACCATTCACAGCAGATTTGGGATCAAAGCAGACACAAAGTTGGCCACTCCGTCACCTTCCCACCACGTTTAGCCCGATGGCAAATAGTTATGTAGTAGAAAATTTTCAATTTTTTTCATGACCTTTCCTAGATTTATTAATTCAAAGCTCAGTACTGAGCTGTCTTATGCCATTCTATAGAGTAGAAATACATGTTGCATATTTGTAAGAAAGCATACGCCCCTTGAAAGTTCCCTGGATGGTCAAGGACTCCTAGATCTGCTATATCCTGTGGCACACAAAGAACATTACAGATGTTGCTAAGCTTATCTTCAAGTGCCACCCACAGAATCCTATATGCTTATGGGGCTACATTAAAATCACATGAGTTTAGCAGTTTTCTCAGGGCTCCCACAATAGAATAGTCTGAGGAAATACTGCTTTTTTTCCCAGTGGGTTAACAAGACACACTAATACATTAAAAGGTTATAAAACACACAGTCTAAAAGGGAAAAAGAATTCACTTTGTCCTTAGAGTATGCCCCCTTTATGGGTATTTAGTTAACTTGTCAAAAACTGGGAGATGATTCAGAGGTTAAGAGCACTGGCTGCTCTTGCAGAAGACCCAGATTCAGTTCCCAGCACTCACATGTCAGTCAGCTCCATCAGTAACTCCAGTTCCAGGGGATCTTATGAGTCCTCTGGCCTCTCAGGCTGTTGCATGCATGGGCATACTTACATATATACAGGCAAAACACCCACACACATAAAAATTTTTAAAAATTGTATCTTTTTATTAAAACTGGGAAATATTGATTTCATTTGAAAGACAAAATAATTTTTAACATTTTTCTCAGATGACATCCCCTAAAGAAAAAAATGAATGTGTATTTAATTTTTTTGAAAATTGTTTTGGAAATTTGTTGGGGGAATTTATGATTATTATAATTTAGATTCAGTAGAGTGCTACTCATTCTTTGTGAGCAGGAAGCAAGTAGACAGGAAGAGGAACAATTACACAGAACAAAGAATTTTCCCCATCACTTTCAATTCCTGACACATGAGGGAAACCTTATTCATAATTACATAAGCCTATGTTCTAACTCCATATCACATATAAGCACAGAATAGTCTTGCATATGTGTGATGTGGACTGAATGTTTTTGGAAATGCAAAGTCTGGAACTTTGTCAAGAGTTGTTTATCATTTCAGAAAGCTTCACCACTAAGAGAAAGAAATAGCACTTTGGATGCTTTCCAGTAAAACACACTTCACTCCACGCCTGCATAGTTGCCTGGCTCACCTGCTTTTGTTTACAAATGATCTGTTCACATCTGATTATTTCATAGACATTTCAAGCACTATCGGGTCTCAGCATTTACAACTTGAAGTACCCAGTGTTGGGGCTAGGGAGATAGCTCAGCAGGTAAAGTGCTCGCCATGCAAGCATGAGGACAGAAGTTTGGATCCCCAGGAACCACATAAATGTTGGGTGGGCAGGGAAGCCCCCTCTGAGCCCAGCACTTGGGAGATGGAGACAGGATCCCCAGAACAAGCTAGCTATCAAGTGTAGATGAACTGGCACAGTCTGAGTTCCAATGAGAGACCCTGCATAAATATATAAAGTGGATAGCAATTAAAGAAAATACATATATACCTTAGGCCTCTATATACAGGCACACACACATATGCACATGTGCCCACACACATGCAAAAAATCCAATATTGTAATTATTAAATCAGTTTCCTTTATTGTTGAGATGGTTGGTTTTTCACTATCAACCTGATTGGCTTTAGAAGACTCTAGGGTACTAGTGGAGTACAACTCTGGGTTTACCTGTGAGGATGTCCCCAAATGGATGGAAGAAACCCTACCCTAAATATGCACAGCATCATCTCATGGACTGCAAGCCTAAACAGAGTAAGAAAGAGAAAGATAGCCCAAAACCACAGTGCCTCTCTTCCTGGTCATTATGATGGGAATGAATTTCCTCTGCCATGACCTTCCTACCACAGTGGACTGTCACCTCTGAAACCATGAGCCATAATGAAGCCTTTTGACTTGTTTCTGTCTAGTATTCTGGTCATAGAGATGAAAAGTAACTAATACAATTGCTTGATATAAGGCATTATATTGTCTTTTTATATTATATGTATAAATAAGTTACAGTGTTTATTTTTCAGAATAATAAAGCGTATGCTACAAAATATTTATTTTAAAAAGAAAGGTCTTCAGTTCAATGGGATGAAGGACTACTGTCTTACAAACTTGGGTTCCTTAGAAATAAAGATTTGGGGATTGGAGAGATGGCTCAGTGGTTAAGAGCACTGGCTGCTCTTCCAGAGGACCCAGGTTCAATTCCCAGCACCCACATGGCGACTAACAACTGTCCGTAACTCCAGTTTCAGGGGATCTGACACCCTCTTCTGACCTCCGCAGCACTGCATGACACTGGTGCACTTACATACATGCAGGCGATACACTCATATACATTTAAAAATTATAAATAAAAAGTGTTTTAAAAGATTTGATTTAGTATAACATGAATGTCCAAAAACATGATTAAACTAAATCATAAAAACAGCATAATTAAGGACATATCTGAAAACATTACATATTTAGAATAAAATAACTTATCATACACCTTTAGTATGTTCCTAGCACTTGGTTATGCTGAAGCACAAAGAGGTATAATCTGTCTATCTGCCTTCGTGGAATTCACAGGGAACAAAGGACACAAGCATAGCAAAAACGGTCAGAGAGCTGTCCGAAACCGCTATGTTCTAAGCACTCGGGGAATCTTCATAACTGGGTAGCCATCTTCAGATACTTGGGTAGTCAGGAAAGGCCCAGAATCAGGCTTGCTTTCAGCTAGTGTTCCAGAGACAAGTAGCTCAGCATCAGGAAAGTGTGTTAACAGAACAAGGAGCAGACTAGCTGAAAGAGCGAGGAGGAAACCAGTGAGAGATGATGACGAAAACTCCTGAGGGCACAGCATCCTGAATTTAAAATAATGGGTAAAATGAAGCCTGTATAGGCTTCAGAGAAAGAAGTCAGGATGAATTACTAGGACAAATACTGGTAGTAATGCACGGGAGAGACTCACAGAGGAGACAGAGAGACATAAATTACTTCAGGTCATTTGTATTTGAGAAGCGGAGCTTGACATACAAAGGTGAGTTTTAAATCTGATGGACTGAGATGATCAACTTGAATAGATAGCTTTAAAAGTCAACATAAAGGTGATGGTCAGATCTCTCATCACCAGAAGGAATGAGCTCATGGGGAAAATGAATATGGAGAAGGGAAGGGTGGGAAGCAGGGCCTTAGGCAACAGCCACAGGTTAGAAGGCCAGAAGAGACAGCCAGCAGTCAAAAAAAAAAATTAATGCCACTTTAAAGTCAGGTGATAAAATTAGAGAAAGCTTTCTTACCAGTTTGGTGGCAGACACTGAAAATATAAACCAATTATTTAAGGCTTAAGAAAGTTTTAGACCACAAGAGTCAAGATAGATAGTTCACTAACACTTTACAAGAGAATTTCCTAAACTTTTGGGTTAGCATCAGAGATCCAGCTCTATATAAAAGTACCATATACACCCGTCCACGAGGGAGGATCGTTCTAACAGAAGGACATTCTGGTTATAGAAAACTGATCCAGTCATATACAGACAAGTCAACTGACTCAGAGATGCTATTATAAACTTTCAGAAAATAGCAGTAGTAGCATGAGCTATAAACCACCATCAATCACCACAGAAAGTTGCATCACTGAAAAAATTACTCTGACTCAATCTAACAAATTGCCTGAAGGCCAGTCTAGCCTAATGCTCGAATTTAGTTGTATGCAGAAGCAACAGCTGCAGAGTTATCTATATTTTTCAAAACTTACCATTTGTTATCCATGTTCATGTGCTAACTTAAGCTATTTGTATTGTTTCTCAACCTTAGGAACCCATCTCTAGAAAGTCTTATTTAACTCTGCAGAGATTAATCAATATGCCATCATGACTAAATACTCTCAATTTTAAATGGTAACTACTCTCGCCATCTATGAATGTGAAGTCTGTGAGTAGGATAACCCATGCTCCAGTTTGCTGAGACAGTTTATCCCTACTTATCAGGGAGACCATTCAGAGCATTCTCCTTCACTCTTAACATGTAAATAATCACATGGCTCCACATCAATGAAGCCAAGCACCACAGGAAACTTTATAAAGTAGCCTACTCATCTTTCACTTCAGGTTTATTCCCAAATCTCAGAAATGCCCATCCTATTCTCTGCATATTGGTTACAGTTGCTAGAAGCAGGTAGAATTCTGCTTCAACTTTCAGGTCTAGCCTTGAGGTAGCTAGGGACTGCCTCCTAGTGGTGGGGTGATTTCTGCTCTTCCAGAAGACTTGAGTTCAGTTCCCAGTACCTCACTTCTGCTCTAAACTGAAAAATGGTGAGCTCCAGGTTCAGTGAGAGACCCTGTCTCAAGGGACTAAGGTGGAGAGTGGGGCACTCACATTCTCTGGTCTCTGTGGAAGGCACAGGGGTGACCATACCTGCACATGCATGCATACTTTACTGAAAGAAATTAAAGCAATAAATTGAATATCTTACAGTAACAGATTTCAAAACTTGTTAAGAGAATAATACTACCTAAAGTAATATGCAAATTCAATGAAAATTTTCAAGAGCATTTTTCATTTACATGTATGTGTTGTGTGTGTGTGTCTATGTGCCTATATGTCCTCTGTGTGTGTGTGTGTGTGTGTATGTGTGTGTGTGTGTATGCTCCTGAAGACTAAAAGAGGAACTAGAGCCTAGGCAGCTGTGAACCACCTCACATGAATACTGGGAACTGAACTCAGGTCTTCTGGAAGAGCAGTAAAGTCCTCCTAACAGCTGAGACATCTCTCCAGCCCCTCAAGAGCATTCTCTACAGAAATAGGGAAATCTGGAGCCAGCGATGGTGGTGCACGCTTATAATACTAGCAGTCAGGAAAATGAGGCAGGAGGATAACAGATTTGAGTTTGAGGATGACTTGAGTGACATTGTAAGACCTTGTTTCAACAAAGAAAGAAATAGATGGGGAACGAGAAGGAGCGGAGAGGGAAGAAAAATTGGTATGAAATTTCAAGGAGCCACTAAGAGTGGTGATGCATACCTGTAATTCCAGCACACAGTAGGCTAAGGCAGGAAGAAGGTGCGTTCAAGCCTAGCCTGAGCTGCTTAGTAAGAGCCAGTCTCAAAAAAAAATCTTGAACAAGAACAATGAAATTGGTGCAGTCAAACATTCTACATTTTAATTTGAAATTTTACTGCAAAGTCACAAGTATACCTTAAATATATACAATAAAATTTATCTTCAAAAAGCTCTATGAAGGCTGGGTGTCTACAAAGGGAGTTTCAGGCCAGCTTGGGGCACAGGGAGACCCTGTCTCAGAAAACCAAAAACGGAAAAAAAAAAAAAAAAAAAAGATAAAGGCAAGTTGCCCAAGATAACTGCAGTGGGAAGGAGAACGGAGAAAGCTTTGTTTTGGTTTTCTCTATTGTGACATATACCACCACAGAGTTTAGTAGTTTAAAACAAACAGCATTTGTTACCTCTCATAGTCTTGTTGACTTGACTGGATTCAGTCAGGCAGCTCTATAGCTGCATGTGATACTGCCTATAGCTGAAGTCAAAGGGAACTTCAGGTATAGAATTCCTAAGATGGCAGCTTGTCGGAAACATCAAGAATGGGTTCACTTGGGATGCTGGGACACCTGGGTGTCTCTCTCCATATAGTTTCAAGCATCTTCTTTCCATGTGGTCCTCCAACAGGTGTAGCTGCAATTATGAGGCATCCGAAGCACAAAATTGAAGCAACCCAACAGTTGGAAGACTGAGGCCTAGCATTAGTACAGCACCACCTCTGCCCCATTTTCATAAATCCTTAAGGTGAGTGACAGGGTCAGCTCAGGTTAACTATGGGAGGGGACTACACAGAGTATGGATCCTGGATATGATTCGTTGGGGGCCATCTGTGGAAACTAGTTGTCACAGGGTCTATACATAGGAGCAAGACTTGGGAAGGACTGTTATGTTATTGGGATAGACTAGTAAGAGATTACAGTTTATATTTATACTTGAAATGCAGATTAGTGAACAGAATTAAGAACTATTGAGTGACGAACTGGACTGAACTTGGTAACTAACAAAGAGAAATGAGGAATGTGGATAACGTTCTGACAGAAAAAAATGAGAAAGCCTAAGCAAGTGGTGAGGGTCTGTGTAGGTTTGCTATGATATATATAAAGGTTGAGACAAAAATAATATACACATAATCTTAAATTTTCTAAGGTCATAGTTTAGTCAACTAGTTTACAGAACTAAATATTATGTCTAGTCAAGGTTTATCTGAGAACATTTGGTTTTTTTGCCCAAGGTTTATCTACATAGCACATGGTAATTAAAAGTACCAGACTGGAGGGACTAACCTTCTTGGATGTTTAACAGCCATACTTTGAAGCCTATACTAATCTGGTCAGAGGGACTTAAAGGACAGTTTTTGCTCCTTGCCCTCCAAGGCTGACTAAGTTCCAGGGGACTATGGAGCACCTCTCAAAATGTCCTGTAACTGTGGTGAGTCACCTGTCCTACTGTTCATGAAGGCCATGGAGACCCTACCAGATGGACTTGAACCAGTGTCCAGTCTACAAAGAAGAGGGTCAACTCAGAGGAAACATTTTCTCCATGCTTCCAAGTAAAGCCAGTCACAGTTGAGCAGGACCTTTGACTTACCATCACATAGATGGAACTGGTAAAAGAAAGGAGCCAGGAGCTCCTCCCAAGCCTATGTGACCCCTGAAGAACAGATCCTCCAGCAACCTGAAGAGTAAAAATAAATTTGGGAGTCTTTTAGATAGACCCACTGAAGGGGTACTCCAATTGCCTCATCCCGTGTTCCTGTCCAGCATGGAAGAAGCCAGAGCAGTTTGCTTTCTGATTCCTTATCGATAATTTGGATAACCTCTTCAGGGATGGTGTGATAAGAACAGGAGGTAAGGAATTGGCTAGACAGTTAGGGTAAAAAGACTCCAAAGAAAAGTAGCCAGTTTCTTGGCTAAAAGTTAAAATGTCCTTGGACCTCTTAGCAACATACTCTGTTCCAAAGGCCAAAAATGTCAAAAGTATTTGAGAGCTCTTATCTAATCCCTAAAAGATTTTAGGGTTACCTCTTCAGAGGGGGGAATGTTAGAGTAACAAAAAGCCCCATGAAAGAAAGAAAGAAAGAGAGAGAGAGAGAGAGAGAGAGAGAGAGAGGGAGAGGGGGGGAAAGAAAGAGTGCACAAAGTCAGAAAAAAGTGATGGGGAGATATGGGAGATGTTGGAGGGGAGGGAGTGGGTGTGGATTTGATCAAAACACCTTATACGTGTGTATGAAATTCTCAATAAAGTTTAAAAAAATTCTAGAATCTATACTAGAAAAAAAATTAATAAAATTGGTTATTTTAAAATTTATTTTGCTCACTGTTCAATAAGCAATTAATATAAAAATTATTGATGATATATTCATTATGTTTATACTCTGAAGTCCAAAAGTTTTATATGTATATCTCAATATTCATTTATCACATCAGTCAATTCAGACTAGCTACATTTCAAATACGGAAACACCACATGTGGGCGGGGGATATGGCTCAGTGGTGGAATGCCGCATGTAAAAGTCACAGGGTCTAACCCCCAGCACCAAAGGGCCTAACATGTGTAAGTTCCCGACTTCAATCCCCAGCATCCCACCCCTCAAAGTCCTGTTTAAAAAAAAAATCCACATGTGGCTACTGACTATTACACTAAGTAGGACAGATCCAGGCTTGGCGAGTAGCTCAGTAGCGAGTAGCTCAGTAGTAGAGCACTTGTCTAATATGCTTGAGGCCCAGGTTCAACCCCCAGGCTTACAAAACAAAACAAAAACACCACAGTGCAGTTCTCTGTGCTAGCCTTCACAGTTACCCTTGCTGAATTACCAGGGTCATGGAAGTCCTTCCTTAGACACTGTATGAGCTTTTCATCACTGTGATCAAAATGTCTGATGGAAACAAGTTCAGGAAGGAAAGATCTCTTTTGGTTCACAGTTTCAAAGAGCTCAGTCTGTCACTGGTAGGGAAGATATGGTAGACCTGCTCACATCATGGAAGTGGGAAGGCATTGGTCATGATAGCATTTGCTCCATGCTAATCGGGAAGCAGAGGGGGTAACAGGAAGTAGCCAGGGATAATGTTATCTCCAAGGACCTGCGAACTACTTCCTCCAGGTAGGCCCCATTCACCAAAGTTTCCAGAACCTTCCAAAAATAGCGCCACTAAATTAGAGACCAAGCATTCAAAACATGAGCCTGTTGAGAACATTTCAGGTCAAAAGCATAACACAGGCTGTCATCTTGCTCCTGAAATAAAGCACAGTTCATGATGTATGCTTAATGTAGTGTACTTGACCTAGGATACTGTTATTCTCAGGCTCAAAAGTCAAAAGCCTAGACAGATGCACTGCAATAACTTCATTCTAAAAGCAAATCTCTTGTTCCCTACTGAGCTTGTGCTGACCCCTTGCCTGGGAAATAACAGTATCTGCACAGTCAGTGGCTCCTGCTCCTGAGCCTAGCTAACCAGGTGTGGCAGGCTGCACACAGGCTGGTGTGCAGCTATTACTAAATCGGTCATCACTCACCATCAGTATTCCAGCCCTGAGACCACATTCTCTTCATCCTTTGGAGTTGGTCTTTTTTCAATCCTTGACTTTTAGTTTATTTTCCAAAATAGAGTTAAATGCATGTATTTGTTAACTGTGTTTACCTAAAAGTTGCTTTTAGAATTATGGACTTATTTCAAAAGCTACACACTTATCATCAGATAATAATGTGTCTGAAGGAATAGAGGATACATTTTTTTCAAGCTTCCTTAAAGATGTGCTTAATTCAAAATTTCAGATATAAACAATATAAGCCAGATACAGTGGCTCATGTCTTTAATCTTAGCACTCAGGAGGCTGAAGGAAGAGGACCATAAGTTCAAGGTTAGCCTGAAAACCTAAAAACCAAAATAGAAATCCACCAATGGGCTGGTGAGAATGAGTCTGAGATAAGAGCACTGGCTGCTCTTGTTCAGGAGGGCCTTGGTTCAGTTCTCAGCACTAACGCTGTGGCTAACAACCATCCCATAACTCCAGATCCGAGGGATCTGGTGCCCTCTTCTGACCAATGCAGGCATTGTTCACATGGGTGTACTTACATACATGTAGGTTAAACACTCATACATAGAATAAAATAAATAAAAAATAAATGAAAAAACCCACCCATGTATATTTTATTGAAGAGTTTATTTTCCTCTAAGAACATTCATATTTAGAATACAGTTGTATATAACAAATCAGTAATGTCAACATAAAAAAGAAATATGGGGGCTGGAGAGATGGCTCAGTGGTTAAGAACAGCAACTGTTCTTGCAGAAGACCGGGGTTTGAATCCCAGCAGCCACATGGCAGCTAATAACTGTCCATAACTCCAGTTCCAGGCGATCCGACAGCCTCTTCTGTCCTCCATGGGCATTGCACGACATGGGTGCACTTACTTACATGCAGGCATAACACTCATACACATAAAATAAAAATAATAAACAAAATATTTTTAAAAAAGAAATATGAACATTAACCCTGCTTTCTCCAGATGAACTATATGGAACTGCTAGCTACAGTGCATTTGTAGAGTTTGTGTGCTGTGTGAGCACCAAGTAAATATATGGATCTCAGTCACTAGAAGTTTGTCAATAAAATCAACACATATAGAAACTGCCTATCACTGCTCCGATTAAACTTAAGGGTCTCCATCCTGTAAGTTAACAAGCTCTAGCAGAGCAGATATTAGTATTATACGATGTGTAACAGAGTTGAATATGCTCACTGTGTACTCTGAAAAAAGACACAAATTTCTTCAGGATTTCTTTTTTGATTTATTTATTTTTATATGTATGAGTGTTTTTGCCTGCATGAATCTAAGTGCACCATGTACATGCAATGCCTGCAGAGGCCAGAAGAGGGCATCCGATCTCTTGGAACTGGAGTTGTGAAATGATTGTTAGCCTCCATGTCCGTGCTGGGAACCCACTGGCAAGAGCAGCCAGTGCTATTAATTGCTGAGCCGTCTCTCCAGCCCCAAGGATTTCTTTTTGAAAATTAACTGTTGTCTTAAGTTTATTTGAAATAAGTCTCACCATTTTAAAACATTGTATTTATTACTTTTTATTTATATGCATGAGTGCTTTGAATGTATATAAGTGCACCACATAGGTACAGTGCCTGAGGAGGCCAGAAGAGGGAGTTGATTTCCATGAAATTGGAGTAACAGATGGTAGTTAGCTGTCACGATGGTGCTGGGAGCCAAACCTAGATCTTTTGCACGAGCATTAAGCACTCTTAACTGCTGAGCTATCTCTCCAACCCCACAAATCATCCTTTTAAAAATAAGAGTTTGGCCGGGCATGGTGACACATGCCTTTAATCCCAGCACTCAGGAGGCAGAGGCAGGCGGATCTCTGTGAGCTCAAGGCCAGCCTGGTCTACATAGTAAGTTCCAGGACAGCTGGGGGTGGAGGGGGACCCTGTCTCCAAAAAAAAAAAAAAAAAAAAAAAAAAAAAAGAGTTTGATCAATTTTATGTTTCTATCTTGTATCTTATTTGCATTCTTCGATCACAATTTTTCTGCTCACAAGTTTTTAGTGGTTTTTTAAATATTTTATTTATTATTTTTATTTTATGTGTATGAGTGTGTTGTCTGCATGTATGTGAGTGCACCCGTATTGTGCAATGCCGTGGAGGTCAGAAGAGGGCTTCAGATTCCCCTGGAACTGGAGTTAAGGACAGTTCATAGCCACCATGTGGGTGCTGGGAATTGAATCCCGGTCCTCTGCAAGAGCTGTCAGTGCTCTTAAACACTGAGCCATCTCTCCAGACCCCTAGTTAGTGTTAATACAAACGTTTCCTTCCTGTCCCCCTCAACTTTAGACAATATTTAAACTTAATTAAGTAATTTTTTTTTAATGTGTATGAGTGTAATGCCTGCATGTAAGTGCACCTGTTTGTGCAATGCCTGCAGAGGTCAGAAGAGGGCATCAGATTCCCTGGAACTGGAATTACAGATAGTTGTTAGCCACCACGTGGGTGCTAAGAATCAAACCCAAGTCCTCTACAAGAGCAGCCAGTGCTCTTAACCACTGACCCATCTCTGCAGCCCCTTAATTAAAGTATTTTTAAGTAATATTATATATTAGGTCCTCCTAGATGCAAATAATAAAAAGTTGAAAAAACATTCTCTAGGGCTGAAGAGATGGCTCAGTGATTAAGAACACTTGCTGCTCTTCCAGAGGACTGGAGTTCAGATCCCAGCACCCACATCTGGCAGCTCACAACTTCCTGTAACTCTTGCTCTAAGGGATCCATGCTCTCTTCTGGTCTTTGAGGGCACACACACACACACACACACACACACACACACACACACACATAAGTAATTTTAAAAAATCATTTAAAAACAAAACAAAGTGTCTTCAAAGCCTTCATTCTCTACCATGGGAGACAGATACATAAATAACCATAAAACACTATGATAAGCTCTTCAATAAACACATGGAAGAAATGCTATGGAAACTCAAGACAGAGAGTCGATTCTGTTTGGGAGGGAAGAGGACTTTCCCCTGCGGAACAGATTAGAAGGAAGGCTACTCCAGGCACATAGAACAGCATGAAGAAAAACACGAGGAGTTATACAGCTTCTTGGGGAAACAGTAAGAAGCATGGAAGAAGGGAAAGCAGCTGGGAAGCTGTGGCACCAGGCTAGGTGGAGCTCTGAGTGGTTCTTGTGGACTAGAGAGAAGGTGGTAAATGGAACCAAGGGCACATTGGCTATTTGTGTGGGCAAGAAAAGGCAATGATTCCACTGTGTATTTGGCCCATGTACTCGGCTGACACAGTGACAAACTATGTAGCAGATAATGGGTTTCAAAAATTACTTTAGTGCTGATGAGATGGCTCAGCAGGTAAAAATGTTTGTTCTGAAAGGTAGATGGCCTGGGTTCAATCCCTGGTAGAAGGTGAGAACGGGCTCCTGAAAGTTGTCCTCCAACCTCCACATCTCTACTATCTGTCTGCACACACACTACCACCACCACCAATTACCTCTGAGTAGCAAATATCATCAAGATATTCAAGTAGATAGATTCAGAAGGTAGCTAAATATAAGGAAACATCAAAAATACAGACTTTTGGATTTATCATGGAAAAGATATTTGCATGCATGTGAATAGAGTAAGTTTCCAGAAGAAAAGCAAGATTGTCAAATATTAGACACATGTCAAGGGAGGATGAGGAAGCAGATAAAAGACAGTATTTGGCAAGCATGTGCAGGGCCAGGGCTCAAGCTCCAGTAGCCAAGAGGAGCAAGTGATAAACATTTAAGGTAAAACTCATAAAGGAAGATTTTAGAATCTTTTATTAGAAAATATAGGAAGATAATTCTATGACCAAGAAGTAAGAAAGAATTTCCACAAGACACACAAAAAGCACCAATCAAAAAGGAAAACCTTAATTCACTCAGCTATTTTAAGGACACCCTTAGGAATAAAGGATCTGGTGAGATGGCTCAGCTGGTAGGAGTGCTTGCTGCCATGGATCTCTAGATCCCACACAGATCTGGCAACAATAGCTAGAACCCACATGGTAGAAGGCTGATTCCCACAGTAGTCCTCTGACCCCCACATGCATACTTTCTTTTCTGCATGCAGGTGTGTACACAGAAACACACACACACATAAATAAATGTAAAGAATGAAAAAATGGGGCTGGAGAAATAGTTCAAAGATTAAGAGCTATCTGCTTGTTATTCTTGCAGAGAACTTGAGTTCGGTTCCCCGCACCCCATGGGGCAGTTCACAACTGCCTGTAATTCCAGGTCCAGAGGAACTGATGCTCTCTTCTGGCATCTGAAGGCATCTGTACTTACGTGCAAATATCCTCACATAGACACACACACACACACATACACACACACACACACACACACACATAAATACAAATGAAAAAATAAAATAAATAAAAAGAAAAGGAAAGGAAAAACACTCATCATTAAAAAGAGTGAAAATACCCAAGTGTGGTGGTGCATTCCTGTAGTAATCCCCACCACCTGAGAGGAAGAGGCAGGCAAATCTCTGTGACTTTGAGACCAGCCTAGTCTATATAGTGAGTTCCAGGCCAGTCAGGGCTACATAGTGAGACTCTGTCTCAGAAAGAAAGAAAGGAAGGGAGGAAGGGAGGGAGGGAGAGGGGAAGGGAGGAAGGGAGGGAGGGAGAGGGGAAGGGAGGGAGGGAGGAACAGAGGAAATGAACAAAAAAAGAATATAATTCACAAAATAGAAAAAAGATCTTCAACACATATAATTGACAAAGGCTAACATGCAGCATATAATAAGCTCTTATAAATCAGAGAAGAGGCAGATGACCTAATGGAAA
>NW_008353486.1:241249-285288 GCF_000622305.1 Nannospalax galili | reverse complement strand
CTAGAATTCTCATTTACTATTTGGAAATGTAAATTAAGCCAATGAATTTAGAAACTTATACCAGTATCTAAAGTGAAAATATACAATCCTATACAATCCTGGGCTGGAGTAATGGTTCAATGGTTAAGAGACTGTACTTCTCTTCCAGAGGACCTGAGTTCAGTTCTAACACCCATATGAGGTGGTTCACAACCACCTGTAACTCCAGCTCCAGAGGAAACGGATGCCTCTGGCCTCTGTGGGCATCTGTATTCATGTGCACATACTCAAACACAAACACAGAAACATAATTTAAATATATAAATATATATGGTTGGCAGTAGTGGCAAAAGCCTTTAATAGTAGCACTTGGGAGGCAGAGACATGCTGATCTCTGTGAATTCGAGGCCAGCATGGTCTACATAGTGAGCTCCAGGCCAGCCAGTGCTACATAGTGAGACCCTGTCTCATATGTATATTATATATGTAATATATATATAATATATATGCACATTCTCTAAGGCTTAGAAGTTTCACTCCTAGGATTTACCCTACAAATCTGTATCCATATGTGCACCATGACATACACAGACAAGTTTTCAGAGTGGTACTGTTATAATTATCCCAAAGTGGAAAAAAACAAATGTCTGCCAGCAGAAAAATAGATAAATTGTGGCATATTCACACAGAAGAATACTATAAAACATACAACAATGAAAATAAGCAATCTACAGATACATAATTATAAACATAACGTTAAGGGGAAATATTAACAGAATAATACAATACAAATCTATTAATCTAAAACTCTGGATGTAGAACATAACTCCATGTTGTTTAGGAATGCATGCACAAGTAGTTAAGTCAGAACACACGGCCGGTATGAGCAGTAAGGTAAGTTACCTCCAGGCAGGCAGAGATCAGGACTGCCAAAGGACACCCAGAGAAATTCTTCAGTCTTAATAATATGCTATTTCTTTTATGTTTTCATCTTTTTAAAATATTTACTCATTTTCATTTTATGTTCATAAATGTTTTCCCTACATGTATGTAAATGCACTGTGCACAAGTTTGTTGTCCTCAGAGCCCAGAAAAGGGTGTCAGAGTCTCTAGAACTGGAGTTACAGACAGTTGTTAACCAGCATGTGAGTACTGGAAACCGAATGCCTGTCCTCTGCGAGAGCAACCAGTCCTGTTAACAGCTGAGCCATCTCTCCAGCCCCATAATAAAGCTTTAAATAAATTCAGACCAACATTTTAGTGACCTAAATCTTTCTAGGGATGAAAGGTTTAACTGAGTTACTGATTGGAACACATGCAGTTCATGGTTAAAACAACAACAAACAAAACTTAGTTCCTAATAAATAAAAATATGCAAAAATGAGCAGGTGCTGGTGTGTGCACATGATCGAGTTTATGATTCAATTGAGAAAATACAAAGAGAAAAAGGATGCTAGCTGTTTTCTTCTCCAAATATAGAAAGTAAGAACAAACAACCTGTTTCTAACACACGTGGAAGAAAGACAGAGGCAATTAGAAGCAGAGAAAGAATCCTGAGACTTTAAAGCTGAAGAAATGAAGTGTAACTTAAGACTTCTACGTTTTGCTTTTCAAGAAAGTGACATGATCTCTATTACCCAACTTGTTAAAGCATTTTACATTTTTCAGCCTTAGTTTTACAAAATGAAATTCACCTAAAAAGACAAGTATTTGCCATCATACTGACATTTTTTTTAAAAGAGTACAAGTTTCAGAACTCGAAAAGAAGTCTGTAAGTTGGTTACTTAGCACAAAATTCTGAGCATTTCTTTACAAGTAAATTAAGCATCATCTACAGCGTCATTAATCTGTTCTCAGCTTCCTATCTGGTTTGCACAACTTCCCCTGGATTAGAAGTCCATAATTGTAGCACAGCACTGTCATAAAGGATGAAAAAAGGCTCAGTCAAGAACAGAATACACTATTCATAAACATGAACCAACCAGTAAGGAATTTTTAAATGACTTAGAAATTAAAATTAGCAAGGAATTAAAGGGATAAATAGAAAGATGAGAGGAGTATCAGAAGAGTCTCCTCACTTAATGCTCTATTACCAGCCCTCTGAAAATCATTAAAACGAGATTTAAAGAGAAAGGTAAGAACACCCCACACAATAATTTTCAGTTATTCAAACTCAAATTTTACAACTTTGGGCTGGAGATGTTACTCAGTGGTAGACATTTACCTAGCATCCTTGAGGCCCTGGGTTCAATCCCCATTAATTAATAAAGAGTTTGGATTAATGTGGTAATCTGATTCTCAAATGATATAATGGGTCTTCTTTTAATCAGTGTTTGTCGATATGCACACGGGGCGGGTGGTGGGGGGAGACTCTTATAGTAAAAGAACATGGGATCCAAATTCCAGTACCAAGATTGCTTGTTACATACCTCAGTAAAACACAGAAGTAACCAAGCCACATTACTTCTCACCTATCACCAACCTCTCAGGATCTGAGCAGTATTAAACCGAACAATACACGTGAACACTACCACAAAAACGCTAATGCACGGGAAGTTCAATTTCCTTAGTTCAGTGCAAAAAACATTTTTTGCAAATGAATACATTTCTTTTCTTTATTCTTTTTTCCCTCCAGTGCTGAGGATGAACTCAGGGCTTTACACATGCTAGGCAAGAGTTCTACCACTGAGCTACACTCCCAGAGCTTATCTGTTGGATTAAGAACACAACCTTATATGTATAAAAAACAATGAAATCCTATACAAACTCACTTATTTTTAAACAACTATGGACTCGAGTATAAATCTTGCTTCATCCATCTTTGGTTCCCTCCCTCTGTCCCTTCCCCCACATCTTCCTCTCAGTTTTTTGATACAGGGTCTTGCTATGTAGCCCAGGCTGGTTTTAGACTCACAGCAATCCTCCAGCTTCAGTCTCCACAGTGCTGGGCGTACCATCATGTCAAAGTGTCCACTCCTTCTCTCTCCTCAGCTGTTTTAAAGCAAGTCCCTCAGATCCTGTCATGGCAGAAGGAGAGAGCCCATTCCCAGATATCACAGCATTAACTTCCTAAGTTCTAAAACCCAATACATTGTTCAGTGAATGTACAGGCATATAGAATCCAAAAGAGAGGTTTAGGCTACAAATATGTGGAATCACCAGCAGTGAAATCAAGACTCAAATCTATGGCTTTGAATGGCATCAAATGTAAACTTTGGGAAACAGTAGTTTTTCTTGGTGCTCTTTCATTAAGAACATAATAGACAAAGCACCATCAAGCAATTATATGAATTCACAAAGGCCTATAGAACTTTTCTATTTAAGTTGTTTATCGCTCTTAAAAAGTATTCATATATAGTGACAGTTACTAATGGATTTAACAAAATGCCTACAGCACAGATATATTTAGTTAACATTAAGTTTAAATGCTGACATTGTAACCAACTGTAAATCTACTTTTTAAAGCATTTGTTTAAAACTTGTAACTCCATGTATATTTTACTATTTTTTAAAGTGTAAAAATCTGTTTTATAATTTCTTTCATATGTATATTTCACAGTAAATTTTTTAAAATAAATTTTAAAAAGAAAATACGAACCCTATTTGAAATAGCTATGACAGATGATGGCATATCTTAGAAGCATTTAGAGCTTTGAACATACATAAGAATATTTGTATACTAAAAATATTTTATAAGCTCTTTAGAC
The DNA here is from genome assembly GCF_000622305.1 of Nannospalax galili. Classification (NCBI taxonomy): domain Eukaryota; kingdom Metazoa; phylum Chordata; class Mammalia; order Rodentia; family Spalacidae; genus Nannospalax; species Nannospalax galili. The sequence goes on along the minus strand of NW_008353486.1, from coordinate 281,602 downwards.
ATCAAGCTGTTCAATCAGAGACCGTCTACTCTTACAGTTCAGTTTTCCCCAAGTATTAAAATTAGTTATGATTTATTTATACCCGACTTCAACCCCTCAAATTTGGACTTGAGTTCCTTAAACCATAATTTTACAATCTACTTTAAAAGAATTTCTAACATTTTCAAATAGTTTTTATAAGCAGTTCAATAAAGATTAATCTTTTAAATAAAAAGTATTTGTGGCTTTTGGAATATAATATTTTCTCTCTTTGGCATTAGCCATGAAGTAAGGAATCCAAGGGGTAAAAGAGGTACAACTTTTAGAAATAACAGATTTTCAACGTTTAAATTTTGATAGTTCATCATTAATTAAATGGGGTTTAAATCTCATTTGATTTAGAAAGAACTCTAAATTTTTCAATATATCCTTATTTTTCAAGTGACATAAATGCACAATTTTATATGTTAGAGCAATATACAAATTAGTTTAAAAAACAACATATACTTATCCCCCCCCCCCAAAAAAAAGGATATATTTAAAAACCTTTTCAGCTTGGGCTATATTGTAGGACTACCATTCCAATCTAAATGACTAAAAGACTTTTTGGCAAGTACTTTTGCTCTTCAAAGCTTCTGAAGGACTGTGCTGAATGTGTTTTAAGTAAAATCCAACTCAGTTTTAAAACACAATGAAAGAATACACTGGATCAAAATGGAATGCACCCCTTCTACACACACACACACACACACACACACACACACACACATACACACGATTCTTTTTTTTTCAGATACTAGTAAATATTAACAGAATGATTAAGAAGCATAATTGCTTTCTCAGGAACCATCTATTAAAAACAGGGGGAAAATGTCTAGTTTTCATAAAGAACAATTTAGATGCCCAAATACTGTTTAAATAAAATATTCTTTAAAGATAATAGAGATAGTTTCTTGTCAAATAAATAATTCATTATTATTCAGTATTATTTAAGTTGGCGATTTTGAATCACTGTTGAGATTGACACCAAAATTTCCATTTTCATCTGAGCTTCTAAAATATACGTGTGGAGGGAGGGAGGAAATTGTGGAAAATACAGAATAACTTGAAACTTCTGTTTTTAGGGATTTTTTTTTCCCTTTTTGTGGGGTTGGGGAAAGACTTTTTGTTTGTTAGTCGCATTTTGAGGAAGGGTCTCTTGGAGACCAGGTTGGTTTTGAACTTACTATGTGAGTGAGGCTGGTCCTGAACTCCTGCTCCTCTGGCCTCTTCCTCTTGAGTGCTGGGATTAGGGCTTGTGTTACCACACCCAGCTAATTGGGGAATTTTATAAAGATATCTTATTGCTCTTCTCAAATTAATTCTACATGAAAGCCAAGTGATTTTCTGGTCTTGAATAGTAATGATGCAGATCCTCCTTACCAATAATGTATATATTACCAATAATGCATATATTACCAACAACATATATATTAGCTACAGTTACATATCAGCTGCATTTTATTTTTGTACCTTTACACACAACCTTGTCATCAGGCATTAACGACATCATTAAAATGATAATTAGTTCTGCCAGTTAGTAATGAATTTATCTTTTATTTTTACAATTGAAAAAAAATAGCTGTGGATACCAATGTTTTCCACGAAATACACGGGGGGGGGGGACTAATTTTCTTTTAAAACAAGAACTTGGTGTTTTGGTTTGGTTTGGTTTGGCTTGGTTTGGTTTGGTTTTGGTCCGCACTACATGAATTTGTGCGCTCTCAATATCTTAAGTTTTTACCTGTTTTAGTTTCTCATTAGATCTCCCTCTATAACTTTAAGAATGTTCTCAAAAACATACGCATATGCACTCACAAGTTAGAAAGCGTGTTCTCCATAAACCCTCGGTAGCTGGTAGAAAAGATTACAGAAAAGCTCTTTAGCACACGAAGTTATTCCACAGATTCTCTTCTGAACTTCAGCAAATTAATGCAATGCCCTTGAGATAGTTTTAAGATTTAAAAAACTCGTTAGAAACCACTAATGTGGCCAGCCTCTTAAGCCTCAAGCTCGGCACAGTCAAGGGCAGGCCTTCTGGCCCTCTAGTAGGAGCAGAGCAATGCAAGCTCTGAACAGAGCACATGAAGATTCCGTTAAAGGAGCCAAGGCATCTTAATGGTGCTAAATTTTCTGAGATTTTGAACTCCAGAAGTTGCTTACACTTTGGCTGTTTCACTTGTACCCGAGCACCAAAACCCAAACAGCAAACTTCCTGCTTTCCCAGAGGGGTGACCGGAGGACTGCTCGCCCGCCCCTGAACAGGTGCCTGGCCGCCGGCCCTTCCGGGTCGCCCAGAGCCTGCCCGGGCCTAGTGGCCGCCCGCACCCGCCGCACGCTCCCAGCTCCCCGGCTCCTGCGCCAGAGGTGGCCGCGTCCCGCACCTGCTCTGGGGGCTCCGGGGCTCCGCGGGCGCCCAGGGGCCTCGCTGCAGCCCAGAGTCCCGGGAAGAAGCACGTGCTCCTCTCCAAGCCTCGTGCGCCACGAGGGCTAGCTGCGGAGCCAGTGCTCGTTCCCACGCACTGCCGCCCCGAGGGGAGCTCGCGAAAACCCCGGGCCCGTCGGGCCGGTGAACGACTTGCCCGGAGCCGCACGCTGGTCCGGTCCTAGCCGGTGCCAGGCCCCGTCCCCACGTTCCTGTACCCGGAGGGCGGTGAGGCCTCGGGGGCGGGGGAGGGGTGGAAGCGGCGCGCAGAGGCGGCCAGGCCCCGGCCTCGTGCTTCGCGCCTCGCGGGCAGCTGCTGCGTGGAGGAAGCCGCCGGGCTCGGGCCTCCAGCCCCGCTTCCCCCGTAGTGCGGGGTCAGCACTGAGGAGCCACCGCGGGCCAGGCCTGGCCGCCCGTGCTGGGGGCGGACGCGGACGCCGACGCCCTGCCAGCAGGCCCACCCCGGACTGGCTGCGAAGGGCCGCGGGCGGCCTGGCCGCTGCGCCCTCCGCGGGCCTCTGCCGGGCCGGCTTTGTTGGAGGAGAAATAATGGTCCTGAGCCCCGGCGAGCGGACCGAGAAGGGGTGCAGGCTCGAAGGCCAGCCACCTCGCTGGCGCGCGACCCCGAGGGAGGGGTCGTTCTCCGCTGCCGGCCGCCCCCCCCCTCCCCGGGTTCTCCAGTCTTACGCGGAGTAAGAACAGAAGATGCTGGAGACTTCGCAGGGAACTTTTCGTTGTGTCTATTTCTCTCCGTCTGTGCACCGGTTGCGCCGCTTCCTGGCCCTACACCCAGGAGCTTTCGGGGTAAGGGGTCTGGACAGTTCTGGGCTCTGGATTTTTGGGGGAGAAGTTACTAAAGTTTCCTCGCTTTTAGTCCCCCAAGACCAGGACCTGCGGCTGGGATTAGAAGAGCCAAAGAGAACTGCCCTCCACTCCCCGCCCGGCGCCTTCCTCCCCACCGGACCCGAAGCGCGACCTTATCAACTTTTCCAGGTTTTGTGTTAGTGGGTTTTAAAAGAAACTTTATCATACGAACGAAAGATAGTTTAGTAACTTGGCTACTTCTGGCGCGAACTGGTGGCTTAGGGGGACATCTTAGCACGTGCTAGGAATCTAGGATTCCTCCAGCCACAGTGAAGCCATCCTGGACAGCTCGGTAGAAAGGAAGGTTGTCTGCTGCCAACACGCAGGACACAGATCGGATTTTTTCCCCCCAGTCGTTTTGTTTTCCCTTTTGGCTCAGCTCTTGGGAGCACTACAGCGCTATCATTTCCCGCCTCCCGCCCCTCTTCCCCTCCCCCTCTCCTTTCTGGTGCAGGCAATTAGGGTGAAGAAATCCGTGCCAGGCTCCTGCCCCAGAAGAGAGCGGAGTCCTGACACCTGTCTCTGTCCTGGGTGAAGGAGTTGAGGGGTCAAAAGCCTGGAGAGAGAGACCCCAGGCTGGCGTGGAGTGGGGGAGACGCTCCCTAAAAGAACATTTGTGAAAACTCCTCCTGCCAGAACTCCCCTCCTTCTGGGGCCTCCAGCTTGGCGCAGGTCGTTACCACGCTGGTTATTAACACAATTTTCCTCCCTTTTAGTCCCCTGAGACGGAGACCAGAACCTGGAACCAGAAAAGCAACACTGACAAACCATTCATTAATTTGCGTTTATTTTCGGGAAATAATGTAGATTAAGAGGAAGAGGAGACGGACTGCCTTACATTTCAACAAGTAATTTGTGATCTTCACATCGTACAGAATCAAATTTACAAATTACTTTCCCACCTACTGGACCAACCGGCCAAAACCAAAATTGATACATAGGTGCTCTCCGCAGATTTCGGAGAGTGAGGGTTCACTAAAACTCACTAGACAAAACAGGGATGTTTAAAGAGAGACCCACGGAGGAACTGGAACTTGGGCTTGGGGCTGGGTTGCTTTCCGTGATGCTGTAATTTCACCTCTTTTGGCTGTTTTCTTTTGGTTTTGCTGTTGTTTGTTTTTAAGCCAGAACTTTGACTCTGTGCTTAGACCGGTGAAGGGTGCAGTCTTGCGCCCCGCCTCACCCCCACCCCGGTACCCTGACTTAGCTGTTTCCTTCACTCCCGATCCTCCAGTGCCCAGCTTTCTGGAACCAAGGGGTTTTCCTTAATAAATACACAGAGGGAGAAGATGTGAAGAGGGCAGGACAGCTTTGTAACAACTGAAAAATAAGAAGCGCCATCGTTTGAGAAAGTGAGGAACGGGAACAAACGGGAAATATTTTTGCTTTTGTTTTATAATTATATATATATGTATATATATATGCTGTATATATTTTAAAGTTCTGTTTCCTGGACGCTAAAACGAGAGATGCTCAGTTCAGCCAACAGCAACAAAAAAAAGTTTAAGTGGTCCCTTGAACGGACCCGACTATGTACAGAATTCCCGCGCCGAGGCGGAAGCCTGAATCAGTCCAGCACAGGGCAGGGGAGGAGGCACCCTCCTCCCGAAGACCTGGCCCAGGGCTCACCACCCGGAAAGTGGAAGTGCCTGGTCTCTGGCCTGCAGATGGGGAGCTGGATCAGGGGCAGCTGAAGGGGCGACAGTCTGCTAGGAGAAACAGTGGTTGTTTTGATTTAGCGTGCTGTGTATGGGCACACTCCAAAGGGTAGATACACGCCAGTTAGTGACTTCACTGTCTAGAAAGAATAAATAAAAGTGTTGAGCGCGGAGGGTCAGAGTGAAGAGCGTCAGATGGCTCCAAGTGCATAATAGCTGTCCAGAAGGACTGGAAGGGGTGACATAGGAGTTCGCTAAAGGTTGAGGAAGAGAGCACACTGCCATACCATAAAGAACCGGGGGGCCAAGCAGAAACACTGGGCCCCACATCCAAGACGGTAGGAGGGTTTGCACATCCCCCCAGGTAAGTGGCACAAAGATGGGAGCGGCAGTGCGGACAAAGGGCATCTTTTGGGGGAGTGAAATTCAGTTCTGGAGAAGCCAAGGCAAAGGCGAGCGGTGCAGCAGCAGCAACAGGAATGGGGACCACTGAGGGCGTAGGTAGTTGCGTTTCTTCTCCTTTTCCTCTGACTCCTCGGCTCACAAGACCTGGAACCGCCAAGAGGCTTGGTCCTTATAGTCCAGACAGTCGGGCGAGTTGAAGTTGAGTTTCCAGGCAGAGGAAGCAGCGGCAGCGCCAGGCTCCTTGTAATCCAAGCAGTCGGCAGAGTTGAAGGCAAGCCCAGAGCCGCCGTAACCTTGATGGTGGTGGTGGTGGTGGTGGTGGTGGTGATGGCCTGAAGACTGGCTCAACGGGTGGTGTGCATGTGGGTGGTGGTGGTGGCCTGCCATGGAGGAAGGTGCCATGGGGCTAAGCTGGTGCGGGTGGTGATGAGAGTGCATGGGCGCAAGGTAAGAGCTGCAGTCCACGCCGCCGAAGTAGGAAGAGGAGGGCGCGGGGTAGCCCTGGCCGTAGCTCCCGCCCTGGCCGTAGGACATGGGGTAGGAGGCTGCTGCCGTGGCGGCACCTGCGGCTACGGAGCGCTGCATACAAGAAGCGTTGCTCGGCGCGGCCAGTGGCTCTGGGACGGAAACGGACGCCGGCGCTGAGCCGGGCGAGATGGAGGCCGGGCTCCAGATGGATGAAGCGGTCGGCGTGCTCAGAGAGGACGCTGCGGCCACTCCCGGGTTCCCACCTAGGCCCGCAGCCGCAGCGGCCGCGGGGTTGGCGGAGGCGCTGGACGCTGAGCTAGAAGAAGAGGCAGAGCTAGACACTGCGGGTGGCGTGAACTGGCCGCTGCTTTCCGAGCCCGAGCTCTCCCGCACTGGTGACGGCTTCTTCTTGACTGGCCGGCTCTTGGTTCCGTTCCCATTCTGCTGCTGTTGGCGGCACTTGGCGCGGCGGTTCTTGAACCAAACCTGCAGTGAGCCAGGTGAAGGAGACCGGGTCAGGGGGCCAGTGGAGCGCACTGTCCTCCGCTCCACAGCCTCACCACCCAGCTCAGGACCTCGAGTCCCTCGCAATCCGAGCCTCTACCCCTCCCAGTCTCAGGCTGCCAGACCCTTGTCCCCTCCCTCGCACGTGCTAGGTCCCCAGCTCTCGCACCCTCCCCCATCCTTCTGCGCAAAGCCCCCAGTCAGCCTCCTCCGCCGAGGGATGCGCACCTCCCCACGCCCAGCTCAACTCTGCCCGAGGGAGGAACGTTTGCGTCTGTCCAGCCAGAAGTCCAGCCATCTCTAAGCTGTTGCGGTTGGCTGCTTCCCCGCAGCCCCGTTTAAGTTTGGAGGCCCCGTTTTCCATGAACAGAGCTCAGCAAACAGCGGAGAGGTACAGAACACCGGAGTGTAGGGCAGTTCCCAAGCCTGGGGCCCGAGGGGTTTCACCGAGTCGGCTCCTGGAGGCTGGAGTTGGGCAGGGCAAATGCTTGGGTGGGAAGAAGCAAAGCCGAGGCTGAACAGAAGCTCCAACACTCAGGGCTTCTCGGGAAGGAAGCCCGGGTGAGATTTCGTTGGGCCTTTTGGCTCCAGGTGGGGTACCAAGTGGAACAGTAAGTCATAAAGTTCTCCTCTGGGAGGGGCCCGGGCACATGGCATTCCTGGTCCCTTCTCGAGCCTTCAGGGAAAGAAGGCGAGACAAAAGACCCTTGAGGAGAGTTTTGAGTTAGAATCCGAACTATATTTCGGAACCCTTTCATCTCAAAAACAGAAAAAGCAAAGCCAGCATCTGGACTGTGCACTCAGAGTCCACTCTGGTGGCAACTCCTAACCAACCAACACTTGCAGAGCATACTCCCAGATGGAGAGCTCTAGGCTCCAGCCAAGTTCCACTCTTGCACTTCCAGAATCCTGGGAACGCAGGGCAGGGCAAGGGCGCGCAAGGCAAGGGTGAAGGAAGCATTCAGGCCTCAGTGGGAAACTGCCAAGTTGTGGGGTGGCCAAAGAAACAGGGGCAAATGTCCACCCTTCAAGAAGAGTTACGTCCGGAGAGGCTAGCTGGCTTATCCTAAAATGACTTTCAATACCGAAAGTGCCCTGGGGACAAGGGTTGGATACTGGGATCTAAGTCATTTTCTTTAACTCTGTCCCTTTCCTGACTGAGGCCCAGCGCTAGGGGGAGTCGGAGAGGGGCTGGCCAGTGAGTAAGCCCACCCCACACACCAGACCACCCCTGCCAGATCTTCCCGGACAGGTCCTGGCGCCCCTAGCTTAACTGTTGGGCCCGAGTAGCGCGCACCTGGACTCTGGACTCTGGCAGATTGATCTTGAGCGCCACCTCTTCGCGCATGAAGATGTCAGGGTATCGAGTCTTGGCGAAAAGCGCCTCGAGTACGTCCAGCTGTGAGCGCGTGAAGGTGGTGCGCTCCCGTCGCTGCTTCCGCGGTGTGGCTGCGGGGACATGCGAGGGCGCCCGCAGTCAGCGGTGGCACGAGTACTGGCGCTAGAGGCCCCACGCAGGTCCTCCGGCAGGCCCAGGACCGCGCCTCCGTGAGAAAAGGCCGACCACTGGGCAAAAGAAAACTTTCCTGGAGGCCACAGGTGGAGGGAGCAAAGTAGGTGAATTCGACTAGAGACCTCCGTCTCAAATATTAGGGCATGCGCCCTCCGTGCCTTTCAGAGACAAAAAACAAAGCCATAGACCCCTCATGTCTCCCTACACCTACACAATCCCAGGCCGGGAAGTAGGGAGTAGAAAAGAGATGTGAAACACGACCCGGAAACACTTTTCAAGGGAGTGAACGGGGTAAAGAAGTGAGAGCTAGAAAAAAACCTAGGCTCAGCTGGAGTCCTCAAACCCGGTCAAACCCCGAGCACACTCCACACTCCGGAGAACAGTCTGACTAGGGAGGAAGAACTCCCTTCTCCAGGCAGCCAGACCACTCACATAAGGGAAGTTTGGCTATATATGTTAGGGCCTAGTGTCCAAATTACTCATTCAATGCTGAGGTGGAAGGCAGAATCATTAAAAGAAAAAAAAAAATAGCGGCCTAAGGACAATAAATCCGTGGATAAATGTGCTCTCCCTAGCAGGAGGGACCATAACAGGAGACAAGTTGCAAGTATCACCCCATCAAAAAGTTTTAAGTTGCATTTTTGAAGCCCTTAGCTGCCAGATCAACCCAAGATTCCCACGCAGCAGGTCTTAGGCAACAGGAGAGGTAATGGACTCCCTGGGCCTGCCTGGAAACAGTGTGGGCTCAAACTTGAGAGCTGGAATCCCCAATCTTTGCAGAATCTGGGGATAAGGGTGGAGGGCCACTGCTCACCGGGATAGCCCACGGAGGGGTGCAGGAGGTCCATGGCCGGGCCAGCTAGGCCCAGCCCGTTCATGCCGTATGGGGGTTGTTTGAGGTAAGACATCATGCTAACAGCCGTGTGGAGGCGCCCCGACGGATCCAGGGGGCCTTGGGCCAGGAGCAGTTCACGGCTCCCACTGCGAAATCCTTCAAGCTGTTGCGTCTGGGGGCCTGGCCTAAGAAGACAGGAGACACATGGAAACCCAGTCACTTCGGCTTCAGCTCCTGCAAGCCTAGGATGGGGAGGGAGCTCAGGCTGGGCACTGAACTGCGAAGGACAGGCAATTTAAGGAATTTCCCCTCCAATGCCTTAGCTCAGCAACGACACCACTTCTTTGAAAAGTAAACTTTTCCTAGATGTCTCTCCCTCTTTTTGGACTTGATAAAGGGCCAAAGTGTGGAAAGGAAAGTTAAAAGTGAGGATCTGGCTGGAGTGGTGAGAGCCAGGACAGAGGGAATGGGGGGTTGGGAGTGGTGGTGCAAGCTCCCAAATGTAGTCAAAATTTAGAGAGCAACAGAAGCAAATTGGTCTAGGCGTAGGTTCCTTGGCACCTGGACGGCAGGCCTTACTGGGCAGGAGGGTTGTTTAGTTTAGTTTCAAATGTTTTTGGAAGCAGGACAGAAAGATAGGCCTTATGAGGGGTCCGGGTTGGGGACCCAAGATGAGCAGACCTTGGCTTTCCGGGATTCACTGCCCTCTCAAAGACCTCCGTGGCTTGCCCTATCCCAGAGCCTGCAATCACCGGTACAGCTGACCTCTCTGGGTTCTGACGCTACGCGAAGGATCAACCAGAATCCCACTAAACTTCAAGAGCGGAAGAGGCCCAGGCCCGGAAGACGCGGCCAGAGGAAGCCAAAGGCGCCCCAGAAGTTCAGAGACGCCGCCCAAGGTCAGGGCGCCTCTTCGCCCGCGCAGTCCGGGAAGAAGCAGAGTCCAGATGGGAACACTGAACCCCATCAGGGTTTGATAGAATGGCCACCCCTGTGCCTCAAAGGGTCTTGGGGGTTTGGGGAGCCTGAGTACAGGGGGTCTCGTCTCTCCTCGTCATCCACCTATATGAACCCGCGGCCCCAGGACCTGACAGAGAACAGAGAACTAGGCCTCAAACGGTAAAGCTCTCGCACGTCCAAGCTGGAAGCGCGAGCCTCGGCTTCCCCAGGTCCTGGGAACCCGTGTCGTCACTCTGCAGTGTAGGAAGGGGCTGTGAGGAGGAGGACTGGAACCTTGGAGGGGCTCAAAGCTACACCCCGCTTCGCAGGAATTTTGTCAAACAGGTCAAGAACCCCAGCTAGGGAATTCAGGGAGCCGAGTCAGAGCTAAAGCAGCTCCCATCCCAACTCCCACCCCCGCTTTGGTCCTCTGGGATCCGTGGCCTGGCCTCGGGGAGGCGAGCTTGAAGGGAAGGCGTGGGGAGTGGGGGTGGGGCTGGGGGAAGCACAGGGAAAACAGCCCAGGCACTTGGGCCAGAGGAAAACGGGACTCCAGCCGTGGTGGTTCTGCCGAGGTGAGGCCTGAGTTTTCCAGGACTTTCTCCTAACTCTGCAGTCCAGCCCGGGTACTTCGGAGGAGGGGGGGGGGCGCCCGGCCGCAGTGGCCGTCTGAGGTCCTCCGGGCACCCCGAGGCGAACCGGGCCTCTCACCCTCAGCCCCGCCCACCTGCCGGGGACCCAGGGTCGCACCTCTGGATTGAGGAAGGGGAGGCAAGAGTCACCAATACTGTCCCGGAGTGGCTCACGGGCGCGCGCCGTTCTCCTTACCTGCTCTCGGCCGCCGGGACTGTTCACCATCTACCGCGCGCCCTCGCTGAGACCCGCTGGGCAGCCAACCTGCAAAACGGAGCGGCACAGGATTCACCCTGGCGGCTGGTCCAGGAACCCCGGACTTCTCCCCCAACTTCCCTCTTCCCGGCTCTTTCTTGTGCGTGTCCCTCCGGGTTTCACTTTATTGCAAGGCACTTTGTTTGCAAAGTACATGCTCCCAGGACCTAGTCTCGCCTGGGACCCGGCCGGGGGGCCGCCAAAGGGGGAGGAAGATTCGAGGGACAGACTTGGGAGGTGGCTCGTTGGCCGCTGCACTCCCGGCGCAACGTGGAGGTGCTGGGGGGCTGAAGAAGTCCTGCAACGTCACTTGGCAAACCAAATAAATCAAGCAATTTACCTTGTCGGAGTGGCTTGTCTTGCTCGGTTGTTTAGGTGATTGGAAATGTAGCCTGATGAAGATTGATCACCTTTCTACTGCCCTCCCCGGGTATGTGAACGCGAGGCAAGTGCGTAACGGAGCTAGGCCGCCAATAGGGGGCCCAGCGCGGGCTGAGTGACAGGGAGCCGGGCAATGGCAGCGCGAGCCGGGGTTACCTCGGCGCCCCCGCCCTCCCCGCCCCCACACTCCGCCCTCCCGCCCCGCCCAGGTCGCGCGCTAACTCTAGAGCTCGGGTGGCAAATTCCGCTCAGAGGGAGTCGTGGAGGGCGAGCGGAGCGCCGAAGCCCCAGCCCCAGAGGGGGGCCACGGTTCGAGGCTTGCGCCGGGCCGCCGCCCTTCTCTCGCCCAGGCGGCGCGGCGAAGGAGTGGCAGGAAGGTGCTGGATAACCGGTTCTCTCTCCCCCGCGTGCCACAGGCTTCGCGGCCAGGGTGTGTGGGAGCGGCGATCAGGGCGGCGGGCTGCGGCAGCGCGGGCTCCCGGCCCCTCTCGAGCCGCCCTGGGCCCCAGCGCCTCGGTCCTCCGCGCCCCGCACCTGCAGGCGGACTCCGCGGGCGGCTCGTGCCTGCTCAGGAGGTTTGGCGGAGCGCTGGAGCGCCGGCCGCGCGCACTGGCTGTGCTGCACCCCGGGACTCTCGCGCCGAGCACCGGCGGGGGCGGCGCCGCCACGCTGCAGCACCCCGCGGCTCCGCGGATTCCCGGGCCCCACCTAAGCAGTTTGTAAAACAAAAATGCTGCTTCGGAACCGTTGGAAACCCCATCCCCTTCCTCACGCTCACTCACCCGACTTCTTAGTTCAAAGATTCTGCTAGGAAACTTTCTTTTTCACACTCCGTATCTCCACGTCTCCACTCACCCAGGAACAGGCTAGTGAAAAGTGCGCACAGACCCCATTCCCCAGTTTCTTTCGCACATATTTGCGGAAGGAGCCTCCTTGAAGCCTCTTCCCCGGATTGTTCGTAGAGACAGACCCCCTTTTCCAGTCTCAAAAACTGGCCGAGTGCGGCTACCTGTGTGGACTTTCCAAAGCCAGGGGGAAAATGTTTTCGGCCCAGCGGTGAGCGTGGCAGGGCTTTTCAGTGGCATCTCCTATGGCATTTTAGGACTCCCTAATCCTTCCTCTTAATCTCGCCATCCCCCCCACCCCCGGTTCTTACCCCAGCAGCCGGGTGAAAAGTTTGCCCAGAGTGTGCGTGGGTGAGTCCGGGAGCCGCCGGGAGCACCGCGGAGGGAGCCGCGAGCTGCCTATGCCGAGGGGTCCCCACAGAGAGCTGACCCAGTGCGGGCCGACCCGGGGGCCCGGGGGTGGGGGTGGGATAGCCCGCAGAGTGAAAAGGGGCAGCGCCCGCCGCTCATCAAAGTGCTTCTCCCCTCCCCCAAGCGACACTTTCCTTAGGAGTCCGAATGAAATTCGGTAACAGAATATGATGGAGGGCACACTGTTTCCTTAACTGCTTCTCAAAGGACCGAGAGATCTTCTTAGGGCCTTTAATAAGGCTTTGGTCGGTTCTTTTGTTGATCTCTCAAAATCAACTCCTTCTAATTGAAGTTGGAGCTGAAAGCGAGCTAATGTTCAAAGAAAGTGGCCGCCAGACTAACGAAATTACATTTTTTTTGAACGATGAGGGAACAGCTAATCAAAGGGGCAGGGAAGGAGGGGTGTGAGTAGGGGTGGACGAAGGAGAAAGGGGGTTTTACAAGATCCTTCTCTGGTTCACAAAAGTCAGCGACACGGGCGCTTCTGTCCAGAACAAAGACACCGCGGCCCATTCACAAAAGGGAGAGAAAGAGAAAGAATAAAGAACGCGAGCGAAGGGGGAAAACGAGAGGGGGGACCACCTCTAGAAGGAAAAGAGGCCGCGTCGAGCCGACCCGGCCCGGTGCACACCTTGGGCTTTTGGCCCCCAGCAGGAGTAGCCCAAGGCCTCCCTGTGCCAGCCGAGCGCGGTCGGGAGCCGCGGACAGTGCTGAGCCTTAAAGAAACGAAATCCAGCCCCGGCCCCCGCTCAGGGGAGAGGCGCGGGTTCCGGCGCACTAGTGGGGCCAGCGTGGGTCTGTGGACACCCCGGGGTGCGCGGGCGGTGGTGTCCCGGTCCCGGCCTGCGGGCTGTGCGCCGGGCTGGGCCCTCGGGTGCCGGGGCGCGCCTGGGCTGGTTCTCTCAGGAACTCTGGCCTCCTCCCCGCGGGTTTCCCGGCGGTCGCAGAACCCCAGCCCGGGTCGGGCGTGAAGAGGTGGGGCGGCCGAGCGCGCTGGAATGTGCAGCGCGGTCCCCAAGGCCCAGCGCGCCGGCCGCTCTGGGCTCCAGATGCTGCCCCAGTCCCGGGAAATGGCAAGGACTCTACACCCCCGGGAGAGTGTTTATCTAATCCCGAATTGCGGGCGAATTTCCTTAATGCTCATCCCATAAAACCTCGGGATTAAGAGAAGAGAGAGGAGAGAGAGAGAGAGAGGAGAGAGAGAGAGAGAGAGAGAGAGAGAGAGAGAGTTTAGAGAGAGAGGAGAGAAGAGAGGGAAGGGACCGAGCTGAAAGTTTCTGGAATTCGCGCGAAGGACCTAGGCGGCCGTCGCTAGGCAGATGTCCAGGTGGGGGGCGCCGGTCCAGAAACCTGGACGGCTCCGGCCGAGGGCTGCGGGGCGCGGAGGGCCAAGGGGGAAGACTTGGTGGAGGGGGAGGTCTCAGTAGAAGGCCCGCGGGCCGGGACCGAGCGATGCACTTGGGCCCCAGACCTGGATCCAGCATTCAGGTGACCTCAAGCGCACAGCGGACCCTAGAGAACACTTGGGACCGGAAGGGGTTAGGATCCCGGCCGGGGAGAAAGTTCTGCACTAGCCGGCCGCAAACTCCTCCCCGACCCCCACCCATTGTCTCAGTTCCCAGCGCGCGGGTTTTCAGGGGTCCGGGTTCCTGCTTGCCTTACGGAGACTGGCCCGGGCACGGCGCCGCGAGGCTAGCGCGACGCCCCGGCTGCCCGCCCGACTCCGAGACTCCGGGGTCCGCGCTCCGCCACCGCTGAGGGGCGTTCGGGCGCTGCTGAGCAGCGACAGGGAAACCCCGAGAGGCTGCCAGCCAGGCAGGAGGGGCCCCCATTCGCCCTAGCAAGTCTAGGGCTACGGGAGGTCTGTCATCTTGCAGATCTGGGGCGGCTTGGGGGCAGGGGAAAGTCGCCTTCCCGAGAGGCCCCTCGGAAGGGAAGATGTCTGGAATCCAGAGTGAGCCGAGTTGGTGTCCAAAACCCAGGATACTTGGGGGCGGTTGATTTCCACACAGAGTTTACCTGGGTTAGCCAGGATTCTGAATTCTCCCCAGAGAGCAGCAACCTGCTGTTCTCCTGCTCCAATAAAGAGGGCAAATACCCTATTCCATTTAGTTTCAGTAACTTTTCACCAAGAAGAAAAAGCAAAAAAGGTTTCTTGCCATGAAGGAATTCTGCTGTGGCAGGTTTTTAGCATTTTGAAAGACTAGCAATGGAAAAGGCTGCATACTTTTAGAAAGGTGTGTGTGTGTGTGTGTACGCACCTGCAAGACAGATCTGGGCAAAAATGTAAATACTAGTTTTTTCTGTAGTTTCAAGACTTGTTGAAGGAGCTTTCTTTGTTTGGACACCCCAATAGAAAGATGGAAGCTACCATAGAACAGCCCGTTTTCCCCCCATGGCATAGAAGTTCTTGTTAAAATTCTCTTTGGTTCATTTCATGCACTCATTTCCGCACACACACCCCACATACACACTGCCCCCAGCAAGAACCTTCTTCCTTTCAGTTCGGTACCTGCAGACTTGCTGGTAATCCTAAAACAGAGCTCTACATACAATGGTAAAACTGCAACAATGCAAAGCAATCATGTGGAGAATTCACCATGATGTATTATTTTCAGTGGTGTGGAACCACAAATTTCCTCAAATCTTTTGCAGAGATGACCCCTTCCAAAAGACATGATAGTTTACACTCCTTAAGAAAGTGGCTAATTGCTTTTCACTGTGCATTCGGGTGTCAGCAGCCCCTCTGGGATGTGTGAACTTACTCAGCTCCAAATACAGCCAGGATCCTGCCCTGTGCACAGAGGACCATTTCCACATGAAATTTCACTCGTGTTCATTGCAAGGAAAAAATTAGCAGTGTTTAAGGTAAGAAAGTTTCTGCTTTTATTGAAAATTTATATATGACTCAGTATTGTAATAAATAACCATTTTCACACACACACACACATACACACACACAAAACCACAGTGCTATGCTAGAGAAGAAAATATGAACTGGGGAGATTTACTTGTAGTGCCAAGACAGATTTTTTTTAATCAATACAGAATAAATATTAACAGCATTCTTGAGCCAATGTTGAGCCCCAACAAAAAGAACCAAGCAAGATGTAATAAATAATTATTCAGAGAACAAGATGGCGCATTGTCAGATGATAAAACTGTCTTTGTAAATTGCTGCCTGTCAATAGTCTGGTTCTACAGTTCACCTTTCAAATCACAGGGTTTGTCTCAGGCTACTTTAAAGGGCCAGTCTCTGAGGAAAACAGAGGGAAACTCTAGTTTCCTTACAGCGAAATGCAAAACAACTGCAGAAAACCCCACTGGTAAAGGGAACACAGTTTAATCAGTATATGAATACAATCTAACTATGAAATGTAGGTAACAAAGTGTTACATATGGCAGGACACTTTCTTATCCCCCCTCCCCCCCACTGTCATTATGTTATTACCAACAACCACAACTACAGAAATGTTTTGAAATTTCATCCCATCCAAAAGGGAGAGGAAATAATAAGGGAAGCATTTTTTTTCCTGCTTTGAACAGTCTCTTGAACATCTCCAATGCCAATCATTCACAAAGTCTGTGCAAATCTATTTCACATGATTCAAAGATGATTCCATGATTAACACACACACACACACACACAAATCCTTAAAGCTATCTGGAGTTCTGTATATTATCTGGAAAGGAGGAAGAGGCGCGGTGGTATAGAAGTACAATCCAGTCAAACAAAGCGCTAAAAAGTTTTAAATCAGCCAGTCTGTTCCTGGTCTGGTCCGTGGCTACTGAAGAACGCACTTCTCCTCCCTCTTGGCCATCTTGCCTTTGTTTTGCTCCAGAGTTCGCTCCAAATGCTCATCTTCTTCTTCAGCCCTGGATATAAGACAAACATGAAAAACAGAATTATTTTTCTTCATGGAGGGGAGAACAACATTCCCCTACACACAATGGGGGGCACAAAGGTAGTGGCCCTCTCAGATCAATGAACCAAACTTGCCAGGAACTTCTTGGCCCCTGGGCAGGAGGCTTCCGGTGGATCCCAACCCCAGGGCCCCACCACTCACTGCTTCTCCTGCGCGTCCAGGTCCCTGACGAGCGCATCACGCTTGTCTACCAGGCCCACCAGCTCGTCCAGCAGGAGCTGCTCGCGCCGCTTCTGGGCCTCAGTCTTCTGCCAGTCTGCAGGGGACAGGAGGCCAGTTACCATCGGCAGGGTCTCTGCACACGCAGCAACCCCCCCCCCCTTCCCGCCTTTTCCAGTTTCTTTGCATCTCAGCAAACCTTGTTTAGGAGGCCACTCGCTAGACTAGTGTTTTCAAGGGAAGTTTGGCTGTCGGAGTGTGGGTGTCATGCCGAAAACCCTACTTGGTAAATATTTCTCACAGATGATTGGTGTGGCAGGTTAGGAACCTGCTAGAAACCAGGTGTGAGTCTGAGGGCCGGCGGGAGGAGCGCACCTGAATCCAGGCAAAGTGGGGGGAGGGGAGCTGGAGGCCAGAAGAGGTTGGCCCAGGGCTTGGGGTAGGGGAGTGAGTAAACGAGGAGGCGGGGAAGCAGAGCAGGGCGATAAAATCGTTCTGAAAGGCTGGAGAATCTGCCCGAACCTTCTCTCCTCCCCACCCCCACTCTCACCCCAAACAGCCCATTCTTCGCTAATTTCCTCTTCGCTCTATTTTAGCAGTTGGATGTATCTCACACTGGGCGCCATATGCTTCACAATAACTTTAAAAGTAGTGAATCGGCTAATTAGCATTTTTCTTTGAAGTAAAAAATAAATTTGCTCTGCAATATTACACTGCAGCTCTCATCGCATCACAGCCAGGTTTCTTTTGGAGACATTTGCTGGGTGGTTTCAAATCAAAGTACTTTTGCAAAGGAAAAATTGACATATTTCTTTTGAAACCCCATGTTAAAGGTCGGAAAATCCTCTGGGCAGTGCTTTTTCCAAGAGTAGGTGGCCGTTTTTAAGACGGTTTTAGTACCCAATAATGTGTATCCTAACCTTTTCTGGTTTGATGATTTCCTTAAGATGAACAGCAGTTTCATTTAATAAAAACAGGACCACAATCTAACATTTAAAACACTTTTGAAACCAAAGCCAACTGCTCTCTGGCCAGACTGTAAGGGCTTGTAGCTGTCAATCAACCCCCAGTCTACCCCGCCTCCCTCATTAGGAAGGTAAACAATGAAAAGAAGTAGATGATGAGGCAGATAGAGAACAAATGAGGACCTAGAGGGAAACAGGACACCAGCTTTAAGGAGGGAAAAGGCACCCAGGCCACAGCCTCTCACAGCCCCTCCCCCCGCCAGATACACTTTCCAAAACCAAAGAGAAGCACAATCCTTTCGGGGTTCCCTCTTCTCTCTCCATTGCCCTGGGCAATCATGTTAAAACTCACATGGCTGGTGCTTATTCAGATAAACCTAACAATGCTCACCGCTGGTTACCATGTGAATCTTCACAAACCACACAAGAATGTGCTGGTTCAAAACCCCTCCCACTCCCTCCAAAGCAAAATTTATTCAAGACAGCAAACTGCTCAGCAGCTTTATGAAAGCAAATGGTGCTACAGGGAATTCTGTCTTGTATTTACAAATTAAAAATTAGATGCATCACCATGCAGTAAGGGTTAGAATAGCTGCGAAAAGCTAGTTTATTCCATTTTATCACACTGTTCCTTTCTATAAGCTCAAACACAAAACGGATCTATTAAACATGCCATGCTAATTATCCACATTCCATACAAAACATCACAGATAAATTAAATAACTGGTTATTATTACACTCTCATTTAAAGAATGAAATATTTGACAGAATGGAGAGGAGGAAGAGAATCTGCAGGAAGCTTTGTCTGAATTTTAATAGTAAGTCGTATGTATCACAGTTTTACTCTTTGAACTGAAATGCAACTAAAGACACAAGAATGCTGAATTTTTCCCCTAACGTGGTTCTTGTTCTTCAGTCAGTAAATTAACATCTCCAGTTGAGATGGTTAAGACAGTCGATATAGTCCAATTTCAGGTGATTATGGTTCTTGAAATAGCAATTCAGAGAAGATTCTGCTAAATTCAGTTTTTTACTTCAAAATATTTTGGTACATTTGCAACTAAAAAACACATTTTTCCCCACCATACACACAAAAAAAGAGAAATAGAAATTAAAAATTCAAACACCCCCCCCCAGAAACACACGTCCTATTAAATCACTTCCTTGAACTTGAGCACTTTAAATGCTTTATTTAGTAATTTTAAAATGCCAGGATTTCTTTAACAGTGGAAAAGCTAGAATTTTAACAAGATGAACAAATGAGGAAGTTTCTGATTTCTGAAATACTGATTAATTTTTTCAAATCTCAAATTTTTCCCGTGTCAACAGCATTTTTCACAACTGGAAAAAAAATTAAAACTAAAATTAGGTAATTGCTGTCATTTTAAAGTTTAACTGCTATCAGAGTTTCAAGTATTGTAGCATAAATCTGGAGAATTTTTCCTTATGAACTGTTATGGTTACATTTGATATCTTATAAAAAGTGTTAGTCAAATACTGAGCAAATTACCTCTGTGCAATGAACAGATTTTATATTAGCAGAACTACACTTTACTGTCTATTTTTCTCAGTGTAGGAATAAATCTAATTATATATACACACACAGAGTCAAATATTCATATTACATATATCTGAATAAAATTTGAGAAATTAGTAAACTACTTTGATCATTTAAAAATATTACATTTAAAATGGATCAAGGTTTACATTTGTATGTTCAAGCCTAATTTTAAAATTCTTTAAAATAGCTTCATCTAGATATGCCACATCTCAGTTTGGGTCACCTTGTTATGGATTTTATGAAAGGATTACTCACCTACAGCACCAGGCACAGCTAACTGGATAGCTGCACTGATTTTAGCTTGAACAGACTACAATGTAGGTTCTGATTAATTTAAAGATGCCAGTGTACTTTTGCTACTAAAGCCATATCCTCTCACAACAAATAGGATTAAGTTTGATGCTGCATTTGAGCCAAAGTGTTGAAATAAAGAGATCCTGTTTATGTCCATCTGCATTGAGCTGTTCTGTTAATTTAAAACACTCGTTTTCATATATAGGGCCAATTATTCATTCCCTGATTCAGTTTACTTGCTGAAGTTGATAATTACTGTGGGGGGGGGGAAAGGCAAGAGAAATACCTATAAACACTATATAAGAGAAAGGACCTTACATTCTAGGAGTAAACCTTCAACCTTGCCACCATAAATAAGTGTGGCATTTTGATGAAAATTAACACGAGTTTTGTAAAGAGCACATTGGGGGATTGCAGTCAAGTCTTATCTTTAGTTCCAGTCAACTAGCAATCCTGAAAGAGTTTGCCTCATCATCAGAACAGGCCATTGATAGGATTCTACTGTGGTGCCTAATCAATCCATGGAAGACTGTGGTTGTGCTGTGTAACAAAGCTAAAATAGATTTACAAATGGGGTTTTAGGGGATAAGCTCCTCCACAGGATTACATATTGATTTTAAATATAAAAAGCTTATCATATAAACCATAACTACAAAAATAGCGAACCTATGCATAAATCCTTTTAGAAGAGCACCCACTTCAAACTCTAAGCCAAGAATAAATCAAGATGTACAAAATCCCAGAGAAGATCCATTTCTTGCGCAGAAAATGAACATACCACTTTCTAAAAGCCCACCCCAATATGTGCAGAAATGAATTTATCTTTCTTGAGGGAGCATTAAATAATCTGGAACAGCAACAATTACAGAAAACTATAGGAAAAGTATCTAAAAGATGTTTGTTAGATTGAGGGGAGCCTTACAGCTGAGCTCAGTGGAGCTGAAACTTCTGCCATGACAGTAGGTCAGGAAAAAGAGGGCAACAGACAGGTCAAAGTGATTACAGATTCTCCAAAGAATGAATGCATGGAATAGTCTTATTTTTTATTATGATCTCCCCCCACCCTTTCTCAAACCAAGCTGTGAATGTTTCTTTCAGTATGCTGGGGCTATAAATACTTGGTTTTTCTCCTGGTGGATGTTTTTTTCATCAGAAGAGTTACTTGAAAAGGTTTTAGTTTATTACTAAAGCCATCCTATAGCCATGGAAAAGAGATATGGAAAGAAAAAAGGATTGAACTTTAAGACAACAGAAAGCAAAACAAAACTAACTAATACTGTCTCCTCATGTGTTTTGCTTTGGTGCCTTAACACTCAAAAAGGATACTGAAGCCCGTGTGTGTCCATGCTAAGGGCTGGCTTTGAGGAACTGTCTTCACAAAGCTCATCTTTACAATGATTGGCACCCCTCTAGGACAGCCCTGTCTATGTCCTGCCCAGGCTACTGAGACTGGCCTCTCTCTGTCTTTATTTGTAATCAACAGGCGATTCTTTTCCTCAAGAGTTCTTTTTTTTCCCCCTTAATGGAAACTGACACTGAGATTTGTGGCACAGTCATATATAGGATAATGTAATTTAAAATGTGTACATGTTATAAAGAGAAAGGAAAGGAGAGAGGGATGAAGGACAGACTAATATCTGCATTAAAATTTTTTATAGGCTTTTGCTGCTCCTCTGTGTATAAGAACGTCAAGCAGATAAAATGGTAAATTATTTGCAACTGTAAGTCTGTACATAGAGATACCAAGGAAACAGGGATCTATTACATATGTAAGGTTGTCCTTGCAAGATGCAAATTTGGTAGTACGGGGATAGAAACAGTATTTCATCTCTGCCTTAAAAGCCAATTATACTGTATCAAGGTATATTTAGGGACAGTTTCTCTTTCTGTACAGAAGAGGATAGGTTAAAATATTTTTAAAGAGACTTTATGTTGAGTGTAATGTATAATGAATCTATAAAGAATATACTGTATACTGAGTTATATATTATACATATTATATATACATATACTACACATATGTCCTCCTTAAATAGTATCTGCTGCACCTAATTTTCAAGGATTTAGCTTTCTTATCTCTTTTAACTATACTATAACTAGAAAAATTATATGCAGAGGAAAAATACCACTTAGTGTGCTTGTACATTTTATTTTGGTGGCAAATTTCACAAGAGGTCTAAAATAATTTTGATGACTTTCATAGTTATCAATGGTATTTGATAAATTTGTATAGCCATTTGAAGGAAATGAGCTGAGCTTTATAGAGCAAAGTATATCGAGTCTCTAAATGAAGATACAAAAATATTATCAGTGATATTTATCAAAGGCTAATATAAATGTAAAAATAATTAAAAATAAAGCTTCTACAACATAGAAGGCCATGGATAAAAGGTCTTATTTTATGATAATATTATTTTAAAATATTTTATGACTATAAGACTCCATTTGGATTTCCCTTACACACTTAAATTTCTACTTTCTGAACTAATTAGAATTGACTTATTATGGATCAGGTACTTTATCAGGTGAAAAAGAAATTACCATGGACAGTCAGTGGGTTAAGAGGTCAATATAGAATAGAAAAATCAATTTGCATTGATTAGACAAAAGATCTATTTTATAGAGCCCAAAGGATTAGCTTTTAAGTAGAAATCTTTGAACTATAAGGCATTTTTTAACTAAGAGATACAAGAGCATTATAAAACACCTAGGAACTGAAAAAAACCATACATAGAAAATACAATGATAGAGCTAGCTGATGTTTACTGATACTACGAACCATGTATAGGATTTCTAGATAATTAATTTCAATGGCTTATGAAAAGTACACAAATATTTAAGTTTTTTCTTATACAGATCTTTTGCCCAAATATTAACTTTATAGGAATCTAAGCCTTAAGAATTATAATAGATGCTGGATGCAGTGGTTCATGCCTGTAAATCTCAGCACTTGAGAGGATGAGGCAGGAAGACTTTCATGAGATGGAGGCTAGCTTGGGCTACATACTGAGTTCTAGACCAGACTGGGCTAAAGAGTAAGACCTTGTCTAAAAATAAAACAGAATTATAGCAGACTGGACAGTGACATATTCCATTGTTTACATCAATGAAGTATTATTGCAAAATTTAGAGTCCAATGGCAAAAAGTCAAAATAATAATTGTACTAAAACTCCCTAGTGGAAACAATTTGAAATTGCATGCAAATAAAATGTAATTAAAATCAATTAGTTCCTTATATTTTATGAAAATGTATTCTTAACTGAATCAAAAGTTAAGAAACTTTGTTCTTAATAGCAAATATAATGACTGCCTATCTAAATTCAGTTCCTTAGGTTTATTGGGTATTGCTTTCTGCCTTCAAGACATTTATATACAGTTCCTGCAGGGACTTAGTAGACCAAACCTAGACAACCAGATGTGCTCTTGGAATCTCCTTGACCACTGATACCTCCCGGGCCTCCCCCAGCACTTCTTTTACCTTCAATGGCCAGCATGGCTCGCAGCTCGCGGTTCAGCAGCTCGTACCTTCGTTCTAAATCATGTTCTTTTTCCCTAGGCAAGTTGCAAAAGTTCATCAATATGCTAATTACTAAATCATTAAACACTTAAAAGAACCTTTAGTTTACATTGATTTCAGGACTAATAAGTGACTTTTCTATTTAACTTTAAGCCACTCTAAAGAAATGATATACAGACCTAAAGCCTTCCTCAGTTGAATGTTTACTGTGATTATTTTCTTCATTCAGTTCTGAATGGCACAGAGGTATACTTTATTCTGAGGACAAGTAGTCCCATTCTTTAATGCTTCTTGTATTGAGTGCCAGGTAGAAGGCTCTATTCCAAAATGTTCACAATAAATACTCTTTTATTCAAAAACATCATATGAAAAGACAGTAACAAACAGAAAAGTATTGGCAGTGCAAAGTGAATGCAAAGATGAGAGGCTCTGGGTCCACTTTCTCTTCATCATAACTCGTTTAGCACATTCAGGCAAGGTAGAAATTACAAAATTAGTTTTCCATTAAAATAAAAACATGGTAAGCTCACCCCTAACAGTGACATGCTACAAAAACATTGCTCAAGAGTGGAAAGTAATACACAAATGTTAAAGACAAAGGTGTTTGTATTTGGCCTAACTTCCATTTAACTTTTAATTACAATCATAATAAAATCACTCTGTTAAGTAATTAATTTCATATCCAAAAGTTTAGAGTAATAGGACCTGTAGAATAAATGCATTTTTGTCCTTATAAAAATTTTATTTTAACTTAGAATTTGTTTTTAATAGACTTCAATTTTATTTTTTCTGGAGGGTTCTCCAACCCTCAGTGAAAGCTAATCCTCTTCTGCACAAGTGATTTATTACTTAAACACAAAAATTGAGGGCTGGTGAAATGGCTCAGCAGGTGAAGGTTTGACATGTAGGCCTGGTGACCTGAGTTTTTCCCCAGAACCCACGTAAAGGTGGAAGAGAACTGACTCTACAAAGCTGTCTCCTGACCGCCATGAACATCCCTTCTCTCACACACATGCACATGGTAACATGTGATAAATACAATTTTAAAAAGTAGTACACGCACAAAAATTGTTCCTTATTCCTTGACTTAAAAAATAATAAACACCTCTTTTTTCAGTGTTTATCAGTCCATTTGCAAATGCTTACTGTTTGGATGAAGACTATTCTATACTAGGTTTTTAAGGAAAGAAGAAAAAAAATTAAGATTCATAAATATGAAACCCGAAAGAAGGCTGTAAGAAAAAGCGCAAGACTGATGAGTCTTACAGAAAACAAACAGAAGCATGAGTACTCACAGGAGAGAGAGCTGGTTCATTCTCCGGATTAAGGCATTTTTCTTATTAACTAACATAAACCATTCCTGCATCATGGCTTCTTCTTCTTCTGTGTTCCTTCCTGGAGTTCACAAAGAGTAATAGTATGTGACATTTTACAAGCCTGTAGACAGCTCAGCACAACTTTTTAACATGAAGAATACTGTAGGTACTCTAAGCTGCACACTATATTGCTTATGAGATTAAAGTCCAAGGCCTGAAAACAGAAATCGGTATTTAAAACTCAGAGGCCAGTCTTCTACAGCTGGCACTGCTCAGCATGTACACTTCAGTCCTCTTGAACATACCTGCAGATCATGTTAACACTAAGTACCGTAAACAAAATGCTCCACCTTTCAAATCCTCCCCAGAGGCTGACTAGCTATTATGTTTCAATGAGGACCTCAGGGTGCTGACAGACATATGGTCATGATTTTAAAAAACTTAAAAAAAAATCATTACAAGAATCATAAGACTAGCACGAAGATCAGAGAAGTCCAGAGATTGTGGGAAAGCTTTTACTTGTAGCAACTTACTTTTTTTTCTTATTTTCCTCACAGAAAGTAAAATAACATATGTGTATATACCATTTTAGAACTCGTCAACCCTGATAGGATAAACCACTGACAAGTTATTAAGTGCACTGTAAATGACAAGACTACAAAAAAGACCTACAAGTCTGTGGGGGTGGGGGGAGGGAGAAGCATTACTACAATGGAAGAATAATAAAACCATTTCATTACAGAGACAATCTAACATTTTGGCTTGAATAGTAACTGTAACCAGAAGGCATTTAAAATTTATTATCACTCACTCAATCATCTCTGTTCCTCTGCCCGTCCCCATAGAGGACAATAACACATTTAGTAATCCCCTGGTACTGTTCATGTAGAACAACATGCAGGTCACAATTATACTTAAGAAAAATATAATTTTTGCCACATTTTTCCTTTCTTTTCTTTCAAATTATGCCAAGTCAAATTTGCAATCCTTTGACAATTTTTTTTCTGAATTTCACCCATGATTGGTTTATTGCTTTGCTAAGCCATTTTTAATATTACCAGTCCAGCTTCTGCACAGCATTCATAGAATTAACTTAAATACCTAATAAAAATGAAATATTCCTGCTGAGACTGTTATTCTCAAAATTTGCTTTTAAGTGAGATGGTACCATTTAAAATTTGAAGACATAGAGTATATTTCTAAAAATTCAAACTATAGAGGGGTATGATTGTATAAAGAAATGGAGTCCTCCTTCAGCACCTCCCCCTCCCCCCCTCCCCACCCCCTTCTCTGGAAGTAGGTCCTGTTCCAGGTTAGTGACTCTTCCAGACACAGACAGCTATGTCCATCAAACACATGCCCACACTTTAACTTCAGTGAGATGACAGTATATAATGACCTGTGGTGTACTTTGTCAACCTGTCCAAATATTTACTACATTGTTTTTAATGCCTACATAAATCACAGACTTGCTATAATTAATTCAACTATTTCCACATTAATACAAAGAATTTGTAAAAATATAACATAAAAAGCTGATCTGTGTGTAAAAGATTACATGAATTTCAGAGCATGCCACTTGTCGTCAGGAGGAACGGTGAGGATATGGCATCTTCATTAAATAATGCTAAAACTGAATGGTATGAAGGCGACTTAAGATAGATTCTTTCAGAGTCTGAACAAAAGTCTTTATTGTTTTACAGTATTTCTAATCTCTCCTTTAGGTAGCTGGTTTTACATTCATTTTGGACCATGTGATGTCTTGACACTGGTCATGTGATATGGGCTGCGATAGGCACAAATCCCTGGGTAGCAACAAAAGAAGAAAGAGTAAAAAGAAAAAGCTAAGGAAAAGCTTGCATTTTGGAAAAAGGCCAATTGTATCCTGGTGAAAGCTTTTTGATCAGTGAAATGACACATGTGTTCAATATTAATAGGTGTAGATTTTATGATATTTTCTGATTAAAGACCCAATTATTGTGATCGTAACTTAGGTGGCTTCTAAAGATACAGACATATTAAAAGTTTGTTTTGAGTTTAACTTAACCTATAATTGAGGTTTTTCAGGCAATACTAGTAGCAACCGGCCTGCTCTTAAATTAGCATCATTTTCTTCAATGGAACAGTTTCCTCGAGTATAACAATATTAATGTGGTACTGTGTTATTTCCAGTTTAATTCATGTCTATGATTTCTAGGTAAGAATCAGAGACCTCCTCCCCCTAACTATCAGGAAATGACCAATAATAAAAAAACCTCATGTTTCAAAAGGAAATAAGGCTAACAATAAATATTTAAAGACACATTACACATTGCTACACAGCTTATTTAAATTAACTGGGGAAAAAAAACCATAAATCAGTTCAATCTTATCTGAGGTAGCATACAATGACAGAAATGTACTCAGCCTAGTAATAGAAAAATCAAAGTTTCTTCTAACATATCACTACACTATTGTTTATAGGGATTTAAAAATTTTTAAATTTAAAAAGCTTTTAAAAGCCAATAAGTTGAACCATTACAAATTAATCCTGACTTTAATAACTGGTTAAAGACCCCTTTAGCTTTATAAGCAACAAAAAATATTAAAGCCTCTGATCACAGTGAGCTTTTCTCATTTCTTCTCTAACCATTTGTTATTTAATCCAATACTAGTAATCCAATTTGTCCATCAGACTTTTAAAGGGCAGAATGCAACTTCCTCAGCTTAGACACTTTTCAAAGTACAATATATTTTTCAAATGAATGCTGGATGTTTCATTTTTCCCAACTGTTCCAGCTCTAATGCATGAGGAAAAAAAGAACAAGATGAACATTGTTCATACTGATTAAGTAAGAGCTCATTAAAGAGCTGTCAGTGCGGTACTTTGAATATGCATGAAGCATATAATCAGATCTAGTACCGTCACTAGAGGAGAATACGGTAAGTACAAAGGCTTGATTGAATTACTTAGAGTGGGCTGTGGTGGTAGAGCAGTCTTGTTAGTGCAAAAAGAAAAAAGAGGTTGTATTCTGGCACTGTTATAAAAAAGACAGTTTTAGCTTCTGCCACAATACCTAATCTCAGAATAAAGCACTTTACATTGTAGCTTAAAATGAAGACTGCCATTATAAAATGGCCATAAACCATTTAATCCTGTTTAACCTTACCTTGTAAACACCTCTCTTTCAAAATTATTTTAAAATTGTAATTACAACCACATTTTCATCACCTTACAGCCAATAATAACACTTCTGTAAATCCTAAATTCAGTTTCATGACCTGAAAATTTCATGACAGATACTATTGAAGGGCATTTTGAAATAAGATATGACTAAATGCTATGTTTCAGAAGTTACCAAAATGCTATGTACTATTAATAAGAACACCATAAAAACCAAGAAGTTTTCACCTTAACATTAATACCATCTCTAGTAACATACTATAAAGTGTGTGTGTGTGTGTGTGTGTGTGTGTGTGTGTGTGTGTGTATTTGTTTCCTTACAGAGGTCTGTTTTATTTTGCCTGTAGGAATGCAACTTCTTTGTGATATCATCCTTTCTTAACATCAGTTTTTTTCTTTTAACAAGTTACTGTAGCTGGAGTAAACATGAAATAATAAGATACCTGTCTAATAAAAATCACCAACAGAAAGCAGCATACAAGGCACAGCAGTAGACACAGTGTAAATGCTTAATAAATATTAGCCAACTACAGCAGCCACTTTTATATTCCAGCTTATCAAAAAACAATTAGTTATGGTTTCCTTCAGGAATTCTTTCACTATCTAATAATTTGTGGTTTTCATCATTTTTTTTTTCAGAAGCAGTGTTTTCAGTATGTTTTAAAATGAATAAAGGGGAGTGATGTCCACGATCTGGAGTTACTAGTGCTTTACTCCACTTTTTGCTGTGGTAGGATTCAAACCTAGGACCTCATACATGGTAGGCAAGCACTTCATCACTTATTGACATCCCCAGCCCACAGTGGAGTAATTTAAAAAAAGTACTCAAGACTTTCATTGCTTGAAGTCTTTACAGGTAATATTCCAAATGATTTACAACTTTTTTTCACAATTGACAGGTATTTGGCTAAAGTTAAAACTCTCAGAGCTCCAAAGCTGCATTTATTTTTTAAGGTACATCTAACATATTTTATAAAGTGGGATAAAATATAGCGAGATACTTTATGGCCACTGTCCCACAGGACAGATCACAGTCTATTTGGCAAATAAATTAGGACCCTCCAGCAAACAGAACACTTGAGTTGTGAGTGGCTTCTAGCACCCTACCAACACGCCCCTCTTCTGGTCTTTGCTGGACCACCTCTTTGTCCTAAAGCCCTTTCATAGTTCTGTCATGAAACTGACTCAAAAATGGCTCTAAAAGTGGCAGAGATATCAATGTCAAGATGAACATGAGGGATGGAGAGATGGCTCAGTGGTTAAGAGCACTGACTGCTCTTGCAGAGAACTGGGGTTCAATTCTCAGTACCCACATGGCAGCTAACAGCTGTCTGTAACTCCAGTTCCAAGGAATCTGACACCCTCTTCTGACCTCCATGGGCACTGCGTGACACAGGTGCACTTATATGCATGCAGGCAATACACTCAATACACATAAAAGATAAGATAAAAAATAATAAAATATTTACAAAAAAAGATGAACACGAAGAGCTGGAACATTACTTCTTGAAAACTGGAGTGGAGAAGATATTTCTATTGTAACTATATTTTAATACCTGTGGTTTTAAATATGTACATATAGCTAAATTATAAGTTATAGGAGTGATTCATACATTTTTGTATATTTATGTGGGTCCAAATTTCTAGGGGGGATCTTAGGGTTCAACACACACACAGACGTACACATATATACATACATATACACTTATTTGTATGTGTGTGTAGGTCGGAGGACAACTTGTAGGAGCTGGTTCTCTTCTTCCACCAGGAAGGTTCTAGAATCAAACCCAGGTTGTGAGGTTTGGCAGCAAGTACCTTTACTTTCTGGTCATTTGGGTACACACAATAGTGGCATTAGAACCCAAACCATAGCTTAAAGCATTTTATGGAAAAGTACCTGACTCATAAATAAACTTTAAATGAAAGTCTTTTGTAAATAAATAATTTCATTAGTGTTTACTTGCATTAATTCTGAGATGTTCTTGTGGCTAAGATGGTAAATTCTGGGCCAGAGAGATGGCTAGGTGCGTAAAAATGCTTGATGCCAAGTTGTAAGACCTGAGCCAAGTTGTAAGATCTGAGTTCGGTCCCCAGGACCCACATGGTTGTCCTCAGTTGTCCTCTGACCTTCATACACATACACAAATAAATAAATATATATATTTTAAAAGACTCTAAGTGTTGAGACAGCCAAGCATAATGTATAATTATACAGATATATGTTTTCTAGTTGGTTCAATCAGTCATCTTGAATGAGGTACATGTAAGACAGACATCGAATCTGCACCACTATGTCCACTATGACCTTAGTTTAGTTTGTAATTTTTCCAGTGGATGAAACTCTGGGGCCTTGGCAATGCTAGGCCTGGGCTCTATCACTTAGCTAACCTCTCAGTCCTGCTAAGGCTCAGGTTCTTCATCTCCTTAAGGACAATCACACTGCTTTCTATGAGTAAAGGAAAAGACCCACATAAAGTCTTTAGCTTCGTACCCAAGACTGAAAATGTAAGCTAGGCTAATGATGACCAGAGGGCAATAATGGTGTGCGTAGTCCATAGATACCCCAAAGGGCTCATGGACATATACAATATAATCACTGAGAGCTGGAGCTAGGGTAAACTTCTCAACAAGAAACCTTTTAATCAATTCTGTAGTTAGTATGCCATTGGTCATAAGCAGAAAAGGAAACAACAACAGTAACAAAAAACACATGGGTAACATTACAAATGTATCTCTGAGGCTGGGAGGCAAGGTAGATGGATATATGGGGGCTTGAGGCCAGCCTGGCCTACATAGTAAGTTCCAGGTTAGCCAAGGCTAAATAGTAAGATCCTCTCTCAAAAACAAAACAAAGTGTCAGTGCTGCATACAGAAGACAGGCACTGGCACAGGGACCCCACAAATACGGCTGTACTCCAGGGAAGGACAGTCTAGTTATCTGCAGTGAGTTTTAAAAAATAAAATAATACTTGGGTGTGGTGGCGCACACCTTTTATCCCAGCACTTGGGAGGCAGAGGCAGAGGCAGGCAGATCTCTGTGTTTGAAGGCAGTCTTAAGAGCTCCAGGCCAGCCAGGGTTACATAATGAGACTCTCTCAAAAAATAAAATAAAATAAAACAGACCATTGGATACTAAATATTAAAAAACAAAGGGTAAATTTCAAGATGGAAGAGTATGGACTAATGGAATACATCTAAAAGTGTACTGGTTGTCGAAATAAAAGTTTAAAATATGAAAATTATAATTTGAAGTATAAATTGATGTTATCTGAAGAAAAGAAAGCCTTCAAGAGAAATCAAATACAAAAGCAAGAAATTTCACTGGTAAAGTAAGTTTTCACCTTTTAAACAAATCTGTTAATGCTGGGCATAGTCCCAGTACTCAGGAGACAGAGGCAGGCGGGTCTCTGAGTTTGAGGCCAGTCTGGTCTACATAGTGAGTTCCAGGCCAGCTGGGGCTACAGGGAGACCCTTTCTCAAAAAGATTAAAAATAATATATGTTAATTTATTTTTGTGTCTTTGTGTGGGCACACAAATGCTACTGGACCTATGTGGAGGTCAGAGGAGAACCTGCTGGAGTTGTTCTCTTCTTCTACCACGTGGGTCCCAGAGATCAAACTCAGGCTTGGCAGTGCCTTTAACCTACTGAGCTACCTTGCTGGCCCAGTTTTCACCATTTTTAAGGAACACCACCTTGGGTATTGTTTGTTCTTGTTTTTTGAGACAGGGTCTGTTATGAGGCCCTTGTTCATTTGGAACTTACTAGGTAAAAGCAAATTCATGGGTGATCCTTTGGCCTCTGCCTCCCAAGTGCTGGGACACAGGCAACTTTTTTTCCCCCTTTTTCTTTTTCTTTTTTTGATTCTGTGGATCAAATCCAGGACTTTGTGCATAACAAGCAAAGCCCTCTGAGTTACAGTATCCTCAGCCCCATGTTGGAAGTTTTTATGTCTGTATATATATGGCATTAGGGAGCCTTTGGTTTCAAGTAAAAACTGAGTTTAGTTCAGCCCCTCAATGTAATGCCTGCACAGGAACTTTCTTTTCCACTCGGTGACTGCTTTGATCAAGCTTAAGCTAAGCTAACAAGGTAACAACATCAGGATACTTGCTTCCACCCACCTCATTTTTTTTTAACTGACCAAAACATGACATGTATATGGTGTTTTATAATCTGCATACACAGCAACGTGTCTGAAATGATCATAATTAACACATATTACTTTACACAGTTTTCTCTTTTGTAGCAATAGAACATTTAAAATCTATTCTCAGCAGTTTTCAAGGACACATTTTAGTAATGAGGTCACCATATGAAGTAATAGATCTCTTCAACTTATTCCTCTTAAGCTAACTGAAATTTTGTGTATTGTGGTCATCATCTCCCCAACCCTCCTGTGATTACCCAATCCCTGGTAACAACCATTCAACCTTCTTCATTATTTAGTTATGCATTTAATTTTGTGTTTGTGTGTGGATATGTACTTATATGTTTGTGAGAGCAGAGGTCGATGTTGGGTGTTTTAATAGTTCTCATTTTTTAATAACCTGGAGCTTAAGGATACCTACTAGCTAGTTAGCAAGCCCCAGTGATCTTCTTGTCTGTCTCCACAACTCTAGTATTACAGATGAAGGCATCATGCCCAGCGCTTCATGTGGGTGCTGGGGATCCAAACTCAGGTCCTTATACTTCATAGTAAACACTTTATCAACTAAGTCATCCACTAGCCCTGAGATCAACTTTTTCAAATTCCATGTATCTTACGTCACTCAGTATTTGCTTTTCCAGGGCCAGGCTCAATTTTCTTACATGCACC
The DNA here is from genome assembly GCF_000622305.1 of Nannospalax galili. NCBI lineage: Eukaryota > Metazoa > Chordata > Mammalia > Rodentia > Spalacidae > Nannospalax > Nannospalax galili. The sequence goes on along the minus strand of NW_008353486.1, from coordinate 249,728 downwards.
TTCATGGTGTGTACCTTCACTATCACAGAGAACTAAAAGGAATTATGCTACCCTGTACTAGCCTTCAGTCACACACACTCAAACCATAGCCACCTAAATAATGTTGACAGTGCAAAACCTTCTCTGGAAGTTTTTTCTAACTTGTTCTAACTTCATGTAGCTAGCGAGAGGTGGAACCAGGCCTAAAACCCAGGTAGTCTTGTGAACCACCAGTCTAAGTCACCCACTTAACAGTTACAGACTCACAGGTGTAACAAGAACAGGCTTTTAATTTAGAATTGAGGTCAACATTAGCAAAACCCTTGGAGTGTTCCCTCATAGAGAACTAAAACACTTTCAAAACTGCCTGAGGCTGGGTGTACAGCGCAGTGGCGGTGCACCTGCTTGGGCCAGGCACAGTGCATCTATCTGTAATCTCAGCAATCACAAGGTCAAGGCAGGAAGACCAGAAGCTTGAGACTGGTCTGGGAAACAGAATGAGACCATGTCTATAAACAACATTTAACCTGGCATTGAGTTATTAGGGTGCATTTGAGTTCCAGCTCTGCTCTTTAAGAGCTGTGTGAACTTGGACAACTTAATCTCGCCAGGCCTCAGTTTCTTTTATCTGTAAAATGGAGACAGGACTATGACTTCAGTGGCTGGGAGATAGCCTGGTAGGTAAAGCACCTGAATTTGAATTCCCAGAACCCATATAAACCTGGCACGGCAACTGCCATCTCGGATTCTACTGCTCCTACTGAGAGATGGGAGGCAGAGACATGAGGGCAGCTGGCCGGGCATACACAGCAGTTAACAACAACAACAGAAGAGACCTTGTCTTAAACATGGTGGAAGGCAGGAGCAGACACGAGGTTGTCCTCTGTGTCACACAGACCCATACCCCCACACACATAGTTCTGTGAGAATTAAATGAATGTATGTGAAGCACTTAGGATGTCTGGTCTACAGAACTGTAAATGTTTTTCTCTTTCCTACATAAAGACCTGCAATCTTTACTCAAGCTTCTGGATCTTTCCTTGACTTGTAGGATTATTAATAGGACAAGGTATGGTGATTTCTTTTGGCAAACACCAGAAAGACTTAACCACAGAAATAAACAGGTTAGCAACACAATGCAAACCTTAAGAATTAGCTCCATTGAGCTTTTCTGTCCCTTTTGTCCTGCTGGTCATCAGACCCAGAGCCTTGCATATGCTAAGCAAGCACTCTACTACTGAGCTATATCCCAGCTTTAAGCGAGGTATCTCTAATGTTTTTATATATCTGATTTTTCTGGGTCAATCAGTCAAAATACATACTACCATCATTCATCTTTTACAGTTCTCCCCTGCACGAGAGCTCATCAACTACCCAGTATATTAATTTTCCTTTTTTATTTAAAATTTTATTTTACATTTATTTACTTATTTTATATGTGTGCCCCTGAGAGTGACTCAGTGTGTATGTGGAGGTCAAACACAATTTCTGGAAGTTGGTCCTCTCCTCCTACATGTGGGTGGGTTCTGGGAATTGAACTCAGGCCTTGCAGCAAGCACGTTTACCCATCCAGCTATCTCTCTCTGTCCCTTTCTTCCTTTTTATTTTTGGACAGGGTCTTATGTAGCCTACACTGGCCTCAAGCTCACTATGTAGCACAGGGTGACTCTGAACTTCTGATTCTCTTGCCTCTACCTCCCAAATGCTAGGATCACAGGAGTGAGCCACCACACTCACTTTATATGGTACTGGGGACTGCACCCAGGGTTTTCTGCACGCTAGGTAAGCACTCTATGACTGAGCTCTTTTTTGTTTTCTGAAACAGGGTACTGATATGCAACCTACGCTGGTCTTGAATTTGATCCTCAACTCAGCACCCAACTGCTGGAATTACAGGGTTACACCCCACACCTGAGTTCGTTTTTGTTTTCTTTTCTTAAAGGAACTACTGAAATGAAAACTCTATGAGAAATTTCTCTACTCAGTCTACTTCAAAGGTCCTCTTGCTAACAGCAATTTCTACGATCAGAAATCCAGAAAAAAATCTAATATTTAACTCCTAGAATCTCTAAAATTCCCAACAACAGTTACCTTTACATTTCTTCTAACTCTCAGGATACATTAAATTGCCTCTTTTAACAAGATATAAAAATTAAATCTTCCTTAAATTTAAGAACATCATGATATTTCGATGGTCCATCTCAGATCCTGGCATAAATCTTAGAGTGATCTCAGCATCAGCTACGCGGCCTTCTGGTGTACTGTGTGTAACCCTTTTCTCCACAGCTGCAACCTCTTAAAAAGGGTTGGCAACTGTCACCTCAATTCCAAGTCTGCTGGTTCTTTCTCCACACCACCCCCCATCTTTTTTAAAAAATGGGTCTTGCCATGTTGCCCAGTTTGATCTTGAATTTCTGGGCACAAGTGCTAAAGTGATCTTCCTCCCTCCATCTCTAATAGCTGGGACTACAGGCACATGAGACTGCATCTGCCTTGGAAAATAAAAAATTACACACACACACACACACACACACACACACACACCTATATTAAACTTTATCCTTTAAGGCTATTGATTATAGTCTACAAATTTCTCCCAAATACCATTAAACCAAAACCTGAATGTCTTCATAAAGCTATTCAGCATACATTAAAACTTACTACATGAAGCATTTAAGAATATCTATCTAAAGACAATTATCCGGATGAGGTGATAGCTCACTTGGTAAAGTGCTCACTGTGCAAGCTTGAGGACCGAAGTTCTAGCCTCAGCATCCATGTAAAAAGCCAGTCATGGTGACATGCACCTGTAACTCCAGTGCTGGGAAATGGAGAGAGAAGGATCCCTGGATCTTACTGGTCAAAGAGTTCAGTCTAATTGGCAAGTCCCAAGTCCCAGTGAGACCCTGTCTCAAAATCAGTGGACGGCTCCTGAGGAACTACCTTGGGCTAGTGTGTGCACATGTGCACCCCTCACATACACACACACACACACACTCATGTGTGCAAGCCCTCACACATGGACACACAGGTGCAGATGCACAAATAATCAACTCAATTTTTCCTTAACCTGCATTATAAATTTTCCTGATGCAATAACTCCTTTCATGAATGCCTTTGATGTTCTAGCTCAGAAGTGACACATGGGGCTAAGGATCAGATACAGTGACTAGATATGTTCAGTTTTCATACCCAAAGCACCTAGGAAAATTGTTAAAAAACATAAGTAGCAACTAAAAGAAATGATAATTTGATGTGGGGGGGAACCAACGATGGCTCCTGACATGGGGGGGAGGCTAATGATGTCTTCACAATAGAATAACAATGATTTGATTTGAAAACAGAACTTTGGGGGCTGGAGAGATGGCTCAGCGGTTAAGACACTGACTGCAGCCCTGGGTTCAAGTCTCAGCACCCACATGTCAGCCACCAATCATCTGTAACTCTAGTTCTAGGGGATCCAACACCCTCTTCGGACTGCTACAAAGCACTGCACGACACAGGTGCACTTACACACATGCAGGCAATATACTCATAAAAATTTAAAAGTAATAAAATATTTCTTTAAAAAAGAAAGCAGAGCTGTGTAAGCCTGTATAGCAAATAAAAGGTTCACAGATATATAACTGGACCATTCTATGTCCAAAAGGACCCAATGAGAGTTAGCCTGTGGACAGTAGTCTCTACAGATTAATATCTGTAGTTTTAAAGAAAAATGTCTCCACTTTGGCAAACTTAAACAGTGTTACAGCAGAGCTTGCACCCTTCTATGAACTACCTTGATTTTGACTCTGGACAGAGGAGTCAGCTCACATACATTCATCCATATCAGTTTTTGTAAAATCAAATAGTGGAATCTTGCTTAAGCTTCTTAGCATAGTGTCAGGATGAAACAGAGGAAGGAAAAATGTATATGTGAAGTTCACAACTACCTGATGCCCTAAAGCAAATTTCTCAAAATACGTAAGTTCAGTTTGTTTCTGTAGGTGCCTCATAAAACTCGTGTACCAAGTATGCCAATTTTGTGGCTTACATAGAGAGAGGGTGTGGCAAAATTCCCAAGGCTTCCAGACCAGGAGTAGTAGTGTATGTCTCTAAGTCAAGTACCTTGGGGGTAGAGACAGGAGGATCAGAAGTTCAAGGTCATCCTTAGTTACTAACGAGTTAGAGGAAAGCTTAGGCTGAAATGAGATCCTCTCTCAAAACAACAACAAAGCAAAGTAATGGGGGATGTAGCTCAAGTGTCTGAGCATGCATGAGGTCCTAGATTCAATCCCCAGTAGTCCTAAATAAGTAAGTAAATAAATAAACTGATGCTTCTTTCTAGTTATTTATTTTGCAGTAAAAATTGTGATATTTCTGTGAATATTTATCAAAGTTACTTTTAATATATAGCCTAGGGGTTAAAAAACATGAAGGGATGGAGAGACCACTCAGCAGTTAAAAGCACTGGCTGCTATTGCAGAGGACCCAGGTTCAGTTCCCAGCATCCACATGGCAACTAATACCATCCTTAACTTCAGCTCCCAAGGACCTGATACCCTTTTGCCTTCTATGGGCACTGCATATATGGGTACTCACATACAAGCAGACAAAACACTCATACACATAAAATAAAGATAAATAAAAATTAAAAGAAAAACTATCAGCAATTAAAAACCTTTCCAGTGTTATGCCAAATTCCCAAACATGTTCTAGCATTTCTTGGGAGGATCAGGAGAGTGACAGAGGGTTGGGGGACAAGTATCAGGACAAAGAGAAGATTATGGAATGAGAAACATGCTATTAGAGGTAAGAAGTAAATTTAAACTAAAGGTAAAACAATCATAGCTAATGAGAACACTGACAGCAGCAGCTACTTTTTTATCGATTGCTTATCTTTTGCCATGTTCTGTGTGGTTATAACTATAACCTTTTGAAGTAGGTATTATCAGGCTTTCTTTTTTATTAAAAATAGCTGAGGACATGGAGGCTCAGAGATGTTAAGTAACTTGTCCAGGACTACTGCTCAGATTCCAGCTGGGGTCTTACTGATTAAACACATTTTTTTGATTGATTTATTTTTGTGTGTTATGAGTGCTTTGTCTGCATGTATTTAAGTGCACCTGGGCATGCAATGCCCATGGAGGCCAGAAGAGGGTGTGCAATCCCCTGTAACTGGCGTTATGGACAGTTGTTAAGCACCATGTGGGTGCTGGGAACTGAACCTGGGTCCTCTATAAGAGCAGCCAGTGCTCTTACTCACTGGGCCATCTCTCCAGCCCTGTATCTTACAGTTTTGAGACTGTGCTCTGAAAATCTACATGGCATGCTTGTTTCCCATGAATCTATGCTTAGTATCCCTATTAGAATTGTCTTTAAGATGAACCTCACTCAAGATCTACTGCATCAGAATTGTTTAAGTAGGGCAGGGATGTGTTTGTTTTTCGCTTTTGATTCAGGGTCCTGTCACATAGTTCAAACTGGCCTGGACCTCACTACAGAGGGCTGTATAGTACAGGCCAGAATCCAATTCACCCTTCTCTTCCCAGCTCAGATTCTTAAGTGCTGTGGCTACCGGGATACACTACCATCCTGAGGATGTTTCTAAAAATTGATATAAAAGTTGATATAAAATTGACATAAAAGAACCGCTGTCTTGGCCCTTTCACAACGAAGTCATTGAGATTAATTTTTCTTAAAAGAAGAAAGGGTGATATTCCATGTATAACATGTTATTTTAGCATTGGCATGACATTATACAAATTTAATTTCACATTCTGAAGAAAAACATGTTGCTGCCAAATCAGTTCAAATGCCTAAATTTTATTTCATAGATAGTTGCTGAGAAAAAAAAGAAACATTTTCCTGGAATTCCTAGCTTCCTAAATGTTAAGACAATTTCATTGCAGTCTTCTTGAATAAGAGTGCACCTCACACCAGGAATAACTATGTTTCAAACAATTATGGTGGGTGAGACCATTTCTTAGGCACAAAAATTACATTTTACATTTCCAATTCAGAGTTTCTAGAAGTGGAGAATACCATCTAAATACCACGGATAGAAATTTTATACATTTATTTTTCTGGATTAATGAACAAACACGACTTGGCAGATGAAAAGTCCCACTTTAAGACTGTATAGAATGAAAAGACGGAGTGTGCAGTGAGGTTCAAGGCAGAAGAAACACGTCAGAGGGAGAGGCTGAGGACGCTCTATAGTTCTGTACCAGAGTCCTTTGACTCTCCCAGTTTCTCAAACAGAAGCTTCTGGAAAGCCTCTGATCCAACGGTTACTGCATAAAGGGAGCGAGTCAACAGCTGAGTGCTGCTACCTCTGTATACAGTTTACAGCTTGTCCTCCTTAAAGAGGCAGAAAGAGGCATTTGAACAAATGGTGAGCAAAGAAGATCTGAAAGTATAGGAGTGTTTGTCACTGTAAGTACAGACAGACAAAAAGTGAAAGGGAGTTAAGAATCTGATGAGGAGTGAGAGGATGACACAGGACAGGACAGGCCCAGGACGCACTTCCACTGTACCACTCTGCTTGTACAGTAGGACAGGGTGGACAACACAGATGACCAGAGATCCCTAGTACCATACAGTGGGGCCTTCTGCACACCAGGCAAGGGCTTTGCCATTGACCTATACCCACAGGCCTCAATTTTTATGCTCAAGGCTCTAATTAACCCTCACTCTGCTATAACGGAAATTGAGGCTCACAGCTAAGAGCTGAGATGGTAAGTAGGAGTGAATACTGTGAACACAGGAGTGGGACCCTGGCCATCACCATTCCTGGCTAGGGCCCGAACTCACAGCGGGGGGTGGGGGGTTAGTCTGTTCTTAGATGAAGGTATACTTCAGATTGTGCTAACACTGGAAGATATATGAGTCTTGGTACCTAACGACTACTGGAGATATACAGAAGCCTTTGGAAGTGCTTGCCTAGCATGAACAAGGCCCTGGTTTCAATTTCCAACATTTAAAAACAAAAACAAAATGAAACAGCTTTGCAGAGCTGGGCTCTGGATCACTGCTCCCTTATGTGCCTCTGAGTCTGCTAATCAAGGACACCAACAGAATTCAATTGCTTGACAGGTTCTTTGACACTCCTCCCCCTTAGTTTTCTACAGAGTGAACTCACTGCATGAAGTTATATCACTTCTTACAATTACAAAATGGTGTTTTATTATTTTGCTGTCTTGGAGTCAGATAACATAAAATAACTGAGATCTTTATACAAGTCAAGACAAATAGATATACAAAGCGGGCTTATAACACCAAATTATCAGAAGTATGTTGGCATTTTACTTCCAAGTAGGAAATTCTATCAAGATGACTCTTAGAATCTATCAAGGATATGGCCCATTGCCTCTGGAAACTATGTTAACTTTTTAACATAGTTAAACTAACTTTTCAGAAAAACTTCAGATCATAAAGTATTTTTTTAAAAAACTGGCTTCTTTAATGATAATGCAGATTCAATGTCCTATGAATTACTGGTAATTATTTCAGTATAGAACAGGCTAACTGTATTAATATTAGGACCTTAGACCATCTTCTTTCTAACAAATTCTCTTGCTTTTTTTGTTTCTTTCTATGAAAGGTCCTTTGCAGAGACATTATAACCTTGTCTGTCTGTCTGATATTTATGTGTATAGTGACCAAATGCAAATATTCTGCTTTAATAAATGTCATTTTCTATTTTACTATGGTATGTCAAAAAATTCATTCATGATAAAGCTATAGTTCTTATTTTCTTTTTAGTTTTGCAACTAAACCACCAAAATGGGCTTGGCTTACTTGGATGTATACTTACTTGGATTCTTTTCTCATTAGTTTGTATGAGAATATATATTCCACGTCTATTGTCAAGAACAAAGTAAAGATATTTTACGTTAACTATATTAATTTCTATTCATACTTAAGAAAGACATAGAATTACTACAATAAATGATAGATTACAAAACACGGTGGAGATATTCAGAATATACTTTCTGCTTTTTCCTAACTTATCATTAACAATGATTGTGCAAGTTATTCCTCTTACTGTTAGATTTTTTCTCCTTCATTTTGTTAGAAGTGGGAATAAATTACAATACCTTAAAAGGCAATTTTAAGCTGTATGAATAAACTACAATAAAATAAAATATAGCTTTAGAATATAATTCAAATAATACTACATAGAAATACCAAATTTATGTCAAATATAAAAAATATTAACAAAAAAATTTCTACCAAAATCTGAAAGGTGTCACTCTTTTTTAAAACCATCAAATGTCCTTTTCTGGTTGTTTATTATCTGAACTGCATCAGTTTAACCCTGAGGCCAGATAGCTTAATATATAAAGATGACCCCAGTTTTGGTTTTCATGTGTTCCTTTCTAGATATGGGTGCATTCAGAGATGGGAGGTAACTACTTTCATTCACCTAGTTAGGTGTATAGTGACTGGCAGAGGAAAGGGATATGTGAAAGCTATTCCTTACAATGTATGATCAAAATTTTATAAAATAACTATT
>NW_008353486.1:237162-241216 GCF_000622305.1 Nannospalax galili | reverse complement strand
TTAAAAACTCTTTCTCTCTATGCACCTGTTTTTATATTAATAAAGTTATTGACACAAATAGCTAGCATCAAGGCTACAGTGAAAAGCAGAACACTTCAAGCATTTAATACAGCTAATGGGGAAGATTAGAGATCAATAATAAAATCACCTGGTTAAAAAGGAAAAAGGTGTTGCATTAAAAGGCTTTTTGCTTTACATGCGAAACAATACCAAGAAACCTGTATTTTAGCACTTGTACCCAACAGGCACTCCAAACCAGGCAAGGCTGCGAACAGAGACCCATCCTTTCTAATAATCTTGCGACAAAAGCTGAAAGACATCATCCTATTAACTAGTGATCTCAACTGCTAATGCCGAGTACTTCCTGGTGCCTTTTATGTAGAATGCTGCTATTAAAAACCACTAAACATTCACTGTGAACAACACAGAATCATTCATCTTTTATCAGCATCTCTTGTTAGAAGAGTAGGAGCGGGACTAGAGGTGTCATTGATATTATGGAGTGGAAATTAATCAGAAATTTTTCTCATATTTTCCTCATCTCACTAATTTACTTTTGTTCAAATTTCCTCCTGCTAAAAAGTTCATACCCAACCCCCTGTTGTACTCTTTTAAGTTGAGAATATTCAACGAGTGCGTCCACTGAAAAGCACCAGGTCCTAACACAAAAAGCATTAGAAATTCTCATTTAGTTGTCTTTATTTTGCTAGCACCATGTGGTCCTTGAAGATGTAGAAAACACGGGAAGCCAGTAAAGATCAGAGCAAGCTCATTAGCATTCTGACAAAATTGGAGTGGTGGAGATGTATAGTTTGCCTAGTTTGTCGTTTTGAAAGCTACTGGTGGTAAGCTTTCTATTTCATTGTGCCTTTGTCTTTTAGGAAGGGAGGGGGTTCAAAGCAGCAGGGTATTTGTTAGCCCTAGGTTTGTAATGCATTGTGGGAACCTTTCCTGAACAGTTAGCCTTAGATAGTATCATTCCAGTTTAAGTCAAGAAGTTTTTTTTCATCATTTATAAGGATGAGGTGTATGTGTGTGTGTGTGTGTGTGTGTGTGTGTCTTAGTGCATACTCTTAATGTATTTATCACATTTTCCCCCTTTTCCTGAATCATTTAGTCTAAAGAGAGAGAGAACCTAAAATGTTACCAGTCATTTCAGAATAAAGCATTAAGATGCCTATTCTTTGTGATTAATAACTAATAAGTACCACAGAGGTTGATTGATTCAAAATTCAAAAGCTTGCAACTTAATATTTAAGATTCCAATTCTATTTCCGAAAGTAGTAGAGAAGGAAACATGGTTTGTGCTTTAAAGTGTATCACAAAGAATGAACGCCTCTTTACCAGACACGTTATCACCTATTCATTTTCCTCAGCATCTTTTTTCCTCTCCTCCTAACCCTTCTCCTCTTCCTTTAATGTAAGGCTCACTTTGAAGAGCTAAATGGGCTACATTAATGCTACTATTCAACATCAATGTTTCCAAGTTGCAATGAAATAGACAAAGGTCTTTGGGGATGAATTTATCCGCTAAATCCTTGTGGTTGCCCTCCTATCTTGGATGATGACCCAAAAGAATGCCAACAGCTCATTTTCCCAGAGAGCTAGGAGTCCCTACGCAAGCCATAATCTGTACATCTCAAAGAGCCATTTCAAACGCTGTGTTTCACAAGCTGTTTAAAGTGATTTGTCCCTCATCTCTGGCACCCTAATAGTTCCTGGACATTGGTGCCTCTGAAGTGAGGGCTAAGCAAAGTTTTTACAAGTGCGTTCTACACATGGCACATAGACTTTTAGATTTACTTTCAATGTACATTTTAGAAATGCGTCTTGTTACAATAACGTGTTTATAATAGAAGTGTTAGAAAGGTGTTATTTTTATCCTATGAAAGTGTTTTATGCAAAAGTTTAGAATCAAATTTAATTTGAGAAGTATTTATGGTCTTTTAATATTTCTGATTACTAAAAGCCCAGAGGATGATAAAGAACAGTGGTAAATAATAGTACAGGGGTAATCAAATACAAGTACTTTAAAAGGGCTTTGGGAGTGATCTTAGCAGAAGAGCACTTGCCCAACATGCAAGGACCTGGCTTTGATCTTAAGCACCACCCACAAAATACAGCACAAAACAAAACACAAACAAAACACAACAGTAGAATGGACCATTCTAGACGAAGCCTTTGTGTTCTGTGACAGCATTTGATTACAACATGAGAAATCACTAGACTACATAGGTAATAATGTTGGGATAGGGACAGCTTTCATATATGAAATATTCATATTATTAGAGTATGAAATTAAGGATGATTTTTTGTATTTCCAATTTAAGCTCTAAGTATCACCACATACAGCTTGGGTTAGGCTTTCTTCTACAGCTTGAAAGTTCATTCATTTGTGTGTGTGTGTGTGTGTGTGTGTGTGTGTGTGTGTGTGTTCTATAGCCTAGGTTGGCCTGGAACTTACTATGTAAATCAGGCTGGACTTGCCAATCTTTCCCCTTTAGCCTTCCAAATGGTAGGATTAAAACAACAACAAAAATAGAAAAGGCCTGCTATGTAATTTTTTTTGAGGGGGTGTGCTTTAATTTGGCTACTTATATGTAGTTAAAAGTCAAATTTTTACTGACTTAAAACTTACTATGTTTAAATGTTTCCTCATATTGAGCTGTTCTACTACTAGCTTTAGAGTTATAAAAAAAAGTAGCTGCTATTATAGTCATAATGACTTAGTTCTATGCTTTGCAATATGAATATAGCTACAGGATTATCTCTGTCAATGCATTTTCCTGACAGTTTCCTGAAGAGAATCCCTTGGACAGCTAAGTCAAATGAAAGAAAGACTAGCTAAGTCCACACTGTTCTGTTTCATTCCCTAAGTCTAGCTTTAAATGAGACACTTTAACAACTATTTAATTGTACAGTTAATTGTACAGTAAATAGTAAATTGTACGCTTTGACTTGTAATACTAAGACTGTTGAAATATTACTCTGCTAAAACCACTTTGGATAGACATATAAAGATTTAAGACTTTAAAAATTTTTATTTATTATTTTTATTTTATGTGTATGTGTGTATTGCCTGCATGTAGGTAAGTGCACCCGTGTCATGCAATGCTAGCGGAAGACAGAACAGACTGTTAGATCCCCTCGGACTAGAGTTACAGACAGCTGTTAACTGCCATGTGGGTTCTGGGATTTGAACCCGGGTCTTCTGCAAGAACAACCAGTATTCTTAACCGCTGAGCCATCTCTCCAGGCCCAGATTGAAGACTTTTAAAACCATCAAACTTTAAATTTTCTAATCTTAAAGCATATAAACTTTTCAATTTATAACATCTTCAGATTCCAAAAAGGGAACTGGGTTAAATATTGTAAATAAACACAAGTAATGTAATGTTAGACAAGATACATATGCATCAACACAGCTTTTCACACTACAACAAACTTCTTATAAACTGTTTATTCTATACTGGTGTTTAGGTTCTTATAACTTAAAAGACCAGATGTTTTCACAAATGACCAACAGTCAAAGTGAGACTAAATTAATGATTTTTTTTCAAGCTTTGATGGAATTAAGCATACTTCTTTTCTCCAAGTGCCCATGTGAATGTTTGTCTGTTAAATTTTCTCTCCCTTCCTCTCTCTCTCTCTCTCTCTCTCTTTCTCTCTCTTTTTCTTTTTTTGACAAGTGAGGCCACCCAGCAGAAAACAACTGATGCAAAACCCAGGAGTAATCCCTCTGTTTAGTTCAACACTATGGTTAGCCTTAACACTGCCTTTATTATTCAGTGGATTTAGAGAAACTTGCATTTATTTGTTAGTCTCAGTTTTCAATTTTGTTACCCTCTTTAAGGAAACCTAGACTTATTCCTATGTAAATACATTTGTATACTAGCACAATTAAATGGTCTAGAATTTTGATTATTCTAGCAAGTTAAATACAGATTGTATACTTATGTAGACTGAAAGGTAGAAAGAATCAAATACAGGTAAATAATCTTACAAAAGATTTTAAAGCATATTACAATATGCCCAGAATTTTCACAGTATAAAA
>NW_008353486.1:233458-237070 GCF_000622305.1 Nannospalax galili | reverse complement strand
TTCATATTTTCTAACATTTAGAGTCTAAATTATAGAAGGGTTATTCTATGTGAGTTAGAATATGAATTTATGAGATTCAAATTAAGGATTCATTTAGCTACGTGCAAACACTACAAAGGTAAACTCCAGCTAATAATATACACTTTTCCCTCCCTATACTGTGGAACAAATCCAGGGTCTCATACATGCTAGTCAAGTGCTATATGCCAGAGCTACATACCCAGATCCCAACATATTTTGAAGATACATTTTAAAATTTGGACTCTCTTTTTCTTGAACATTTAGGCACTGAGGTTTTTGTTGTTGTTTTTTCTTTTTCTTTTAAAAATTAACGGTATAACAGCCTGTCCGTGTAAGAAAAACATGCTAGAATGGGAATTAACAAATATATGTGTTCTACTTAACAGCTTTGTGCCAACCTCTTCCTCTGACTTCAGTGTTTTCATCAGTAAAAATATACGGTCTAGACTAGGTGACTTTTAAATATTTTACTTTTATTCTTATGTGTTAAGAGTATATTGCCTGCATGTGTGTAAGTGGACTCACGTAGGTCAGAAGAAGGTGTTGGATCCCCTGGAACTGGAGTTATGGGCAGTTGTTAGCCATTAATGTGGGTGCTGAGAATCGAACCTGGGTCCTCTGTAAGAGCAGTCAGTGCTTTTAACTACTGAGCCATCTCTCCATACCCTAGACTTGATGACTTATAAGACTCTTCATATTTGCAAACATTAATTATGTCATAATAACATGTAGAAAAAATTGTGACATCAGAAGTTAATATTAGAAATTTATGTTCAAAAGTTGACTCAGCCTTCCTTCCTCCACAACTGCTTCAGAAGTAATAGTGCAAATTACACTACACGTACACTGATTCTACAATGCCAAAATTTAGTGACAGGACTTCATAATAAATGAATCATATAGGAGTTAATGAAAAACCCTGAAATCCCTTGGAATGGGCTTTGTTAGCAGCTTTCCCTAGTCAACGCAACAAACGTTCATACTGAGCATACTCATCACCTAGAATGCTTCTACACTGTGATTCGGGGGGCAGACTCAGCAATCCCACCCATACCTACGCTTTGCTCTTTTCTTCCTTATTTTGTCTCACTTCAAAACAGTAGTTTCTTAGGCACATTCAACTAAGAAAAATTTCATATAGACTCAAAATTCAGAAGTTCCTATAGGGCATTTTTAACTTTATCAAGGAAGTGAAATAAAAAAAAAGCAGTACAATGATACTGGGAATGTAGTCTGCTGATACAGCACTTGCTTAATGCATTCAAGGCTGAGTCTGATCCCAGCAAAGAGAAAAAAGAGGACTTAAAAAGACGATGGCTTTCTACTACTATCCAGAAGAGAAGTCTCCAACTGAAATGCACTTGAGTTTTACAGTATATAATAGTCTCTTGGGAATAGAAAATATTCATTTTAGAATAAGTCTTATAAATTTCTTGTATAAAATTGATTTTCCCATTGGATGAAACACATCAATGCAAAACAAATGAACTACCAAGGTGCCCTAATTAACAACTTTGTAAGTGAATACAGATATTACTGCAACACTGCAGTCATTAAAGTCTATCCCGTATCATATCAGTTTCTGTTAACATTTCAATAGACCAATTAAATGACCCCCCGCCCCAAACTCAATTAAACTATCTGAACTTAAAATGTTACCTTACCATGTACGGCATAAAATGTACACAGAGAAAATGAACATTTTAGTTTTGTGAGTCTACTATCCTAACAGGGCTCAGAATTTCACATAATTTAAATAGAGTCTATCTAGCATGAACTTAATCCTTCTAGTCTAACCTTACATATTTCTATTTCTGGTTTATTACTTTAAGAGCTTGTCATCCAATTATAATTTAAAAATGTAAACCTACAAATAGTATTTATTTGGGAGGGCAAACTAAAAACTAAGCAACAGAAAGGAAGGGGGGAGGGGGAACCTTCCTGGTCTAACAGAAAAAAATCTTTCCTCCTTAAGAATAAAACAACTTATTTAACACTAAAAGCCACAAATTCTGAAGGTACTTTGTGATAGTAAAAAAGAAGAAGAAAAAAATCCCCTCACATTATACTTTTAGAATTTCTTGCTATGAAAAGGTAGAAAGTAAACAAAGAACTTGAAAGAAAATGGAACAAAAAAAATTAAGACTCTGATAGTCTATTTTAACATTCTGAATTTATTTCCAAAGATATAGTAATACCATCCATGTCTCCCAAGCACAACGAAAGCATGATTTCTGAGAAGAAAGCACTGACCCTTTTTAGAATGTTAATCTGCCATATCACTTGCTAGTCCACCCCAGTGTGCACTTTCCTGCTCCTATCAACAGTTGAAAGAAGACATTTAGTAAGTAGTCTTATCAATAAATGTTTCAGCTTGTAATTCATGCAAACTAGACTGTCAAAGGGAATTTTATTTAAATTTTTGTTTCTTTGTAAAACTTTGTAGATGCTATGTATCTCATGATTAGGAACAGCATATAAAGCATCACTATCTCTAATCTGCCTGAAATCCCTTTCCATTCAGTTGTTGAAGAATGCTTGAAAGGCTCACACCAAGCTTATGACCACTGCACATATGGGGGAAGGGAACCTTTGAGGTTAGCTAATTAAACTGTTTGTCTTCTGAAACATTTAACTGGCTTTGGAGATTATTCTAATTAAGAATGTTGGATGTATTTTTTAACGTAGCTATTACAATTAATCATAATTCAACAATCTCATGTACTGAATTGGATTAAATCAATGGTGCTATGCTGAATTTCTGTGTTTTAGAATAAACAACTGTAGAAAAAAAATCAGCATGCTTTCAAATTAACACACATGAAGAAACCATAATATATACTATAACATATACTTTATATTTATTTGGGCAAATTGCTGTATTTGGTGTGCACAAGCACAATCAAAACATGGAGAGGAGGGAGGGAAATCCATTGTTCATACTATTCATGGCTCTGTAGGACTCTAACTAGGAAATAACCAACTATCCTAAAAAGGCATGCCCAAATTCATACTACATCTCTGTACACATTTCAGAGCTCTCTAAATGGGATGAATATTGCTGTGTATCTGTCTTATGTCTATCTTTCTTCCTGGCTACCAATGCCACAAAAAGAAGTTGGCTTGCAAACAGAACTAATGACTGAGACAAAACTGGCAATAAACAACCTGCTAATTTTTTATAAAAGTGTTTTGCCCTTAAATAATTAAAACAAAAGCCAAAAGAGAAACAAATGAATTATGATTGCAATACACACAACAGGCAGCCTCTATTAGAATCAGAAGGGTATTATGCTCTAAATACTTTTTCTTTCCTTACTGCTGAAAGATTATACTGGTTATCCCATTAAAGTTGGTAAAATGCCATTCTTGTGTCTTAAAGCTCTAGCATTGGAGGTCAAGAAGTGTATGCTGCTTCTTACAAGGCTAGTGTGGATGTAATCTTCCCAAAGTTACAATAATTAATGTTAAGCTTCTTTAGCAATACGTTTCTGAAAGAACTTGCCTGATAATATACTTAGAGCCTGGCTAGCTGTTTGTGTTTCTGAGCAAGAAATATATTCTATGCTACTCACGTATGCCAGCTTAAAT
>NW_008353486.1:231998-233355 GCF_000622305.1 Nannospalax galili | reverse complement strand
ATTAATTCTAACCTAACAAGTAAACCGAACTCAGGCCCTATTTATTACTGAGACAAGGGTCTTCTTTTGTAGCCCAGGCTGGCCTCAAACTCACAGCAATCCTCTTGCCTTAGGTTTCCCAGTGCTGGGATTTCAACTATGGGCCATCATAGTTGGCTGCAAATCTTACAGGACACATATTTACTACGACCTTTGGCATTTTACAAATTCATGTTTTAACACTATAAATGCAATATACTTTATCTTTTTGAGACAAGGGTCTTCTTTTGTAGCCCAGGCTGGCCTCAAACTCACAGCAATCCTCTTGCCTTAGGTTTCCCAGTGCTGGGATTTCAACTATGGGCCATCATAGTTGGCTGCAAATCTTACAGGACACATATTTACTACGACCTTTGGCATTTTACAAATTCATGTTTTAACACTATAAATGCAATATACTTTATCTTTTAAGAAAAACTCCATTCTGAATGAAAATAAGAAATTTATTTTTTCTTAAAATAAATGTAACTTGTTTTTAGAACATAAAGCATCTCAGAATTACCAAACTGGCAAATAAACTCATAAATGCTTGAGGATACTGTTTTTATCAGTTCAATTTTTTTCTACTACTAGTTGTATAAATGAAGTGTAAGTGAGAAAACAGGCAAGCAAAAACAGAAAAATAAAATGTAAGAACGTATACAACTTAAAGTAAATGCATGCCATCAACTCCTTTCTATGTTTATAGCAACTGAGAGAGAAATTGACACAATTTTCATTCTATGTTTAGTTTTTCCTTTTTATGAAATACTTGTTCCAAGGATAGCAAGGAGTGGCAGGGTTGAATGATGGGCTTTTTCCTGACCCACTGACTGCAGAAGGACAGCTGTTTCATTCTGACTGACATTTATACACAAAGTACTGTTGAGTTCCTGAGCCAAAAGATGTTAAGATATCATCTCAGCTTCGTAAGCCATTGAGCAGACATACACACAAACTACTATTACACAGATTTTAAAAAGTGTAAGAGGCGAGAATAATTATGGGTTAGGGGATGATCCAGGAAAGCTTCCTGGAGGCAGTTTTAAAGAATTTAAGGACATGTCAGATTTATTCTTCTACACTACCATTATTTAGATCCTACTCTCAACTATAGAGAACAATTACAATTCACAGCTCAGGGACAGAATGCATGTCTAGTGTGCACCATGCTCGAAGTCCAATCTTTAACGCTGTAAATGAAAAAAATATATGAGAAAATTTAAAATAATTATGTGTAATTATATAAGTACCCCTAATCCCTGGGGCATAAGTTTCAAGACCTCCACATAATTGCCTAAAACAACTAACAGTGCTAAGTGACATATATATATATATA
>NW_008353486.1:215650-228150 GCF_000622305.1 Nannospalax galili | reverse complement strand
TTGAAAGAATGAGGAAGAAAGCAGAGAACATTGCCAGGTGGTGTCTGGGAGTCCTGTGCGAGAGCCATCACACTGGCTGTTCCCCCAAGACTTGTTTCTCTCAACTCAGTTTCCTATCTGAAAGATGTGATACTTAAATTTTCCAGTTTTGGCTGGGCATGGTGGTGCATACTTTCAAGTCCCTCATTCAGGAGGCAGAGGCAGGCAGATCTCTGTGAGTCTGAGGCTTGCCTGGTCTACATATTTATTAATTTCCAGGCCAGCTGGGGCGACACAGTAAGACTCTTTCTCTCAAAACAACCAACCAACCAATTACTAACATTGTCACAGGGCCACTATGAGAGACAAGGCAGTGTTTGCATACTGTTTTCCATAGAACTGGACATATAACTAGCATCTGATAAATACTAGCCATAGCCATCTCTAGGTGAAGAAAATGGGGAAAGATTCTGGAGATTTGAAAATGGTTATGAGTAACAACCTAGATGAATTTTACTTTTGTGTATATATGCCCAATACCCACCCCCCTTTCTGCTTGTTTTTTTGGCAGGGAGGGAGTGGGGGAACAAGATCTTTCTATGTGGTCCAGGTTGACCTGCAACTTGTGATCTTCTTGCCTTTGCCTCCGGAGTGCTGGGATTACAGGCAGGGGCCACCACATACGGTGTCCCTATCCTTTTTTAAAAACAGTTAATACTACATGTGGTTCTGCAAAGGATGAGATAAAGATAAACTCTGAAGGCCATGTAGAAAATATTTCTTTTAATACTTTTTTCTCCCTAAGTATGTTTAACATTTTGAAATAGCCAGTTTGGTTTTTGGAGTGAATGTTCTATGAAAAAACATGGAATCAGTACTTTTGGCCCAGGGACTTAAGAAGGCTGTCATGGATCCTCTCTAACAATGGACTCATATGCTTAGGAGTTATAAAGTTACAATATGTGATTCTATTGTAAATTCCTTCATGTGTTTAATTTTTATTCTCAAAATGTAAATGAAATATTAACACTTAAAATAAAACTCTACATCACTGGATTAAAACATTACAATTCTATAGTAAGAAAATCTAATGACAATGAAAGGAAAACCAATCAGGAATGGAAAAGAAATACCATTCACCACAGTAATACAATCTGCGGCATTATAGTGAAAGGATTTCTAACATTTCCATTATAAACTGCATTTCTGCAAGGGTTACAACATTGTTGAAAGATTCATTAGTGTAACACACAGTGTCAGTTTGGAATACATTTGCTATATGTTCCTAATTAATAAGTTTGGTAGAAAGCTAGATGGAGAGATAGATATTGACTCACATGATCACCTATCACTGATTCTGGATTAACAGCAATCCGATAAGGAACCACATGTATAAATCCTCAAACTTGCTTTGTCTCTGCCATGGATGCTTTCCCCATCGATAGCACCTCCTCGTCTCGTTGCAGGACTTACTCTCTCTTACATGCATTTCCTACTTTCTTGTTAGAGTTGCCTGTCAGCATGCCAGGAGAACATCCAGCAGTTTGGGCCACTATCCAACCTCCCCTCACCCCCACCCTGCTCCTCAAATAGTTGATCCTTAAAACCCAGGGCTGCTCAAGCGCTAGAAACTTGGGACTAAGATCTAGGATAAATATTACTAGTTAGCTACAACAGTGTTTCTTATGGAAAATGTATTCTGAGTTCTAAATCTCACAACTCATTTAAAATTCAATACAGGATTTCAGTATGATCCAGAAATTCCAATCCTAGGTGCATATTACAAAAGAATTGAAATAAGATTCAAGCAGATACACACATAAATGTCCACACTGATCAAAAAGTGGAAATAAGAACTATCTATCAATAGCTAGGTAAGCGAACATATGTGGTAGACTCATGAAAGAAGGTACTATTCAACCACAAAAAGGAATGGAGAACCAGCACATGCCATAACATAGGTAAAACCTTGAAGATGATGTGCTAAATTCATGGAAGAAATCAAATGCAAGAGAAGAAATATTGTTTAATTGCACTTACAAGAAATAGAGAATATATTCAGAAACAAAATAGAAATGGAGAGCTATTGTTTAACGAGTACAGAATTTCTATTCGGGGTGATGAAAAACTTCTTGAAGTATACAGGGGCCAACAATCACATAATACTGTGAATGTATTAAATATTATAGAACTGTCTGCTTTCAAATAGTTAATTTTAGATCACATGGATTTTAAAGCAGTAAATCTTTTGTATATATGCAGTATATACAAATATATAGAAAGAGGGGCTGGAGAGATGGCTCAGTGGTTAAGAACACTGGCTGTTCTTGCAGAAGACATGGGTTCGAATCCCAGCATCTACATGAGAGCTAACAACTGTCAGTAACTCCAGTTCCAGGGGATCCAACAGCCTCTTCTGTCCTCCATGGGAACGATACAGGTACACTTACCAACACGCAGGCAATATACGCATACACATAAAATAAAAATAATGATAAAATAAAAAAGAAAGAATATATAAAGAAGATTGTTCAGTAAAGAATAAATGGTGGATGCACAGTGTGATGGCACATGACTATGATTCTAGCACTTGAGAATCTGAGGCAGGCAGGATGATTGTGAGTTCCAGTCTGGCCTGGGCCATGTAGTAAGACTCTTTTTTTTTTTTTTAAAGGGTTGTTAAGAGCTAGAAAACCTAAAAAACCCAGGTTCAAGCCTTAACTATGCCTTTACTAATAAGGGGTGTGTGTATGTGTGTGCATGCGTGCAAGCACACACACGTGTGTGCAAGGCTTATGTGAGCATGCATGCCATGGCACGCATGTGGAGGTCAGAGGACAACTTTGTGGAGTCAGTTCTCACAGTCCTTCATGTGAGCTCCAGGGATCAAACTCAGATCATCAGATTTGTATGGTAAGCACTCTGACCTGCTGAACTATCTTGTCAGTGCAAAGGTTGTTTTAAGGCATTGTTTTTCCTATCTGAGTCTCAGTTTCAGCAGAAACAGAATAAACTGCTCAACACTGAGGTTCAGAAAGTACACTGAAATTTCTAACATACTATGAAAAAGTATCATTAAGATAAATGGAAAGTTGGAATGGGGGATGGAGAGATGGCTTAGCTATTAAGAGCACTGGTTGTTCTTGCAGAGGTCCCAGGTTCGAATCCCAGCACCCACATGGCAGTTAACTCCAGTTCTGGGGGATCCAACACCCTCTTCTGGCTTCTGTGGACACCAGGCACACACACATACAGTTAGGCAAAACACTCATACACATAAAATTTTAAAAAAAGTTGGGAAAGTACTAGAACCTCAAAAGGAAAATGACCATTTAATGCATTTGTTTCCTAACACACTATCCCTTGTTTCATATACTAACTAGCCAAGTAGTTTTTAGGTGAATCTTAAAATGTTCTTTGAGCTGGAAGAGGTCAGTTACGGTTCAAGGTAATTTTTGGAGCTTATCAAGTTGGGTCAATTTTAGTCTGAATCTGCAATAGCAAACCTCGCCAGGATCACATTCTGTTTGCGAATAAGGACATAATCCCCAGAGGACTTTCAAATAAAAAAATGATTCATAGCTGGAGGAGGCCATTTCCAAGCTCACTAGAGATATATGGAAGAGAGCTTGGGTCTCTTTTGTTTAGAACCCACAACAAATCAGCTCTATGTATGAAAGAAAGAAAAGAAACAGAACTTCTATCTTTTAAAATATTGGCATAAGCCTCCTATTTATAAAGGCTCCATATAGCAACATATAATTTCTCCATTATAATCAGGGACGGTGGTCTTCCATTTGTTAAAAAAACAAAGCAAAGCAGAAAAGTAATTTGTCCCTTTAAGATATTTAAAGGAAGTAACTCAAAATTATTAGAAAAATTGTACTATCACATATTTGCATATTTTATAGTTACCATAGTAATATTTTAAAGGAAAAGTACAAATATAAAACAATATATCAGTTTACAGATGCATGCTGACTCCACAAAACTATATATAGAGAAGGCTGGGTACACATGTGACTTGTCAGGGTACTGACACAGTCTAGCTGTTCTGGTATGTTAAGAAGGGTCATATAATACGGTTCTGGTGAGCTGAATTCTGGTCAGCTGAATCTGAAGATGGTGTGACCCTGAGTACTTGAAGCACCTCTGTATCCTTACTCTATATGAGATACTGAGGTAACTGCTTTTTCCAAAAGTTTTGTTTTGTTTTAAAATTTAAACCCTAGAATCATCTCTTCAAGCAAAGTCTTCTAAGAAGCCAACTACTTTAAGTAAACTAAACTCAGGGTCACCGTCTTTGAAGCAGAGTGAGGGATCCTGATGCTTTATGCTTTCAGCTCCCTTGTTGTCTTCATAGTCCTTTAGGTGCCTCTGAAACAGCTTTGGGATCCCGTAGAACTCAGTGTGAAGCCCACTGGACCAGAAGGAGCCTCAGGTCCCTTCCTTTTTGGATATTTTCTAATTTCACTAAAATATGCATTTTCAAATATCCTATATTTCTGGAAGTCTTATTATTAAGTATAGTTTGGAAAACAGACAAGAAAAAGTTCAAGAAAGAATCCCGATTCATGCTGCTCTTCTTTAAAATGGCCATAAAAGTAAATTAGCTAATTGAAGGAATAGATCTTTAACTCTAATTTTTGTCTTACAATGTAACTTATCTTTAATTTAGTATGAATGATTTGAACTTAATTCTCAATCTTACCCTTTTGTAGGAGCAGCACTTTAAAGACACTGAGTTTTTTTTTTCCAACAGCTTACTGTGCTCTTAGATCTATGCAATCACCACTGGCAATCAGCACTGAGTGCCAATCTACACTTTGGTTAGGGACTAACTTGCTGCTTTAACCTGTCTTTACAAACCTTGGTGTAGACTTTAATCCTTTCAAATGTAGCTATGACATAAAGTATTACAGACTTTTAAAAACCTGTTTTCTTGGAAAAAAAAAAAAAACTGTGGAGCATCAGTAACCAGATAGTATTCTCAAATTTCAGTGATCTAGTCCACGGAGCTGTCCCTATGCACAGTGCTCTGTTTCATGCAGTACATGGCTTTAGCTGGCCAAATCTTTTTTTTCCCAATGAATCAGTAGAACAGTAAAGATCTTACTTTTTTTTTAAGCAATGGCATATCAATGAGGCACAGATGTGTATTCCAACTCTGCATGGATGAGCACACTGTTCAATAGTGCTGGCTCACACGGTATCAGGGCGAGTTATCACTTCCCATGAAGGCACTCTTATCACCAGGGCCCAGAGAGGTGGCTGCAAATCACAGCCTTTTTATTTTCAAGGCAGTTTTGCTGAACATTCAGGCTTCAAAGATTCACACTTCCAAAACTCTATAAGAGTTTGTGAACGCTCAATTTGCCAAAACTGTTTACAGTGTAATTGGGCACCGTACCTGTGTCCATGAGATAGCGAAGGCGCCTCTCCACCAGCGCGGCACGGGTGTCAATTTGCTTTTGCTCATTCTCTAGTGCTGCCAATTCTCCTACAACATACTGACTGGTGTCTTTGAACCCTTTCTGTTAACAAGAACAAATAGGAAAGAGGAAAAATCACTTGTAGGTTCCATTTTTCTTTTCTACAAACACTTAGTAAAGCACTTACCCAGAGAAGCAAATACACCCTTAGTATCAAACCCTAGTACCAAAAGGTAACTCCCTCCCTGTAATTTAGAAATTTTTTGTATGTATCATGAACATCAAATAACTTCTGTAAACAGTAAACAGCCGTTTAGTATTAAATTTACATTTTTACAACCAGATTTGCCATATATAAAAAGTTAACACTGAGTTAAATTTTTTTTTTTTCCTTAGAATCAGGTTAGTAATTTAGGCATGAATGAGGAGGGAGGGAATTTTCCCTTTTGTGAGTATCAAAATGATTCTTTCATTCAAAAGTGCAATATACAAAAGTTGGGTTTTAATAAAAAGTTGATCCTTAAATTATCCATCAGAGAGAATCAGATTTGTTTTGTAGAAATACAAAACTAAAAGGACACTTTTTTTTCATTTTGTGGGAACTATATCATTTAAAATATATTTTTTTAAATGATAAGAAGAGGCCAGGTGTAGTGTACATGCCTGTAATTCCAGCACCAGAGGCAGAGGGGTGGGGGGGGGCAGAGAGACAGAGGCAGACAAACTGTCTTCAAGGCCAGCTTGGTCTATATAGTGAGTTCCAGGCTAGCTAGGGCTACACAGAGAGTTCCTGTCTCAAAAAAAAAACTACAAAGTTTGCAGTAACTCCAGATTTCCTTCTAAGTAGCTCCTGCACTTAAACATGCCACTGAGTTAGAGTATTACCAATCATTAGAGCTGTAAATTTCAACCTGACAGGTGGTTTCTACTTTGCTACTTAGGATTCAATTCAACAAGTTCTTTGATTTGGTTAATTTTCTCTTTAACCAAATTTGGATTTCAATTTGAAATTTTACTTTTCATGGTCATCCTATTTAAAGTTATCTTGGAAGCTTTATTTCAAATAAGTGCTACTATAAAGTACAAGTATAGTTTTAGTTTTTTTTCATATTAGAAATTTAAATTATTTGGGAAGGGTTCTCACTTACGGCACTGTCAAAAATGAATTAAGCACTGCTCTCTTTGGAATACTTTTGCCCCTTTTGACGTTTCTAGGACTAAGAGATCTAAGACGTCGAGAAATGTTGAAGAGTTGCGTAGTGGTCACTCTCATCACTACCACTGTCCTGGACCCCTCATAATAAATATGCTGAATTCTACTTACAACTTCTGAATTAGTAAGAAAATTTGTATTCACATGTGAAATCAGTTTACAATGATTACTTGTTAAATTGATTATGAGAGTTGACAAATTTAAAGTTTAAATATTCTAGGAAATCCTAAATCTGGTAATTTCTCAGTCATTGGCTACAATGCTACTATACCATTTAAAGATTCATACAAAACGGACATCCTTCCATTTCTCTCTATATATGAATATAAGCTACTGGTGAACATGAAATTCAGAACACTCTGATGAGTGCTTGTGAGACTACTCACCAGAGAGCAGAACGTTTCAAAAGGGGACTATTTTTCCTTCTGAGTCCCACCCAATGGGATAAAAAAAACATGGCTGTTTGCAAAGACAATACAAGAAAGAAAGTGGAAGTTGTAAGAAATACTAAACTTCCCTATATTCACTAATAGTTAAAAATAGAAGCAGATCTCACATATGGATTTATTAGTTTTTCAATGCTGAGGATCAATAATTAGATTTCTTTAATATGAGCATATACTACACATAAACAGTCTGTAACTTATTAAGTTATACCGAATACTTTATCAAGATACACAAGTGACATCTTTTGTTCCTAGACTCTTCTGGGCCTTTTAGGTGGACAACTTAAAACGGGAAGCTTTTAGGGTCCTAAAATGCCACTGGTAACTTCAAGCTGCACTTACATGGATTATTTTAACAGTAAAAAGTGAAAATATGCAGACAAACTGTAGATAATAAAAAAAGTAACATCATTACAGAAAGCTTTTCTTCTAGACAAAAATTCAAGTTAAACTTGTTCTCTGCTTCTGTCCCGCAGCTGTCCATCAAAAGCAGCTTTCTCCCTGCGGTCTATCAAATATTTCCCTCACAAATCAATTTTACACATGATCAGCCCATACCCCTACTGAGCTGAACCTCCCCGTTAATTAAGTGAAGAAATTACCATATATATTATATTAATGCAAACATCATTCAGCTAGTAATTCACGGCTGATCTGGATAATGGAAAGGTTGAACACCCATTAACCCAAGCCAACAAAATGGGTTGGCTGAGAAATTCTAGCAGGTCTCATGTGACTTTTCCCTCTAACTGCAGCTCTGCGGTATCTGCTATTGTAATAATTAAAATCCTCCCGGTAGATCAATACTGGAATCTCTTTATGGGAAGTGCCCTGATGGAAATGTCTCAAGGAAGCTGGGGCTGTGGAACTCTGAAAAATTCATTTTTTTTTATCTGACAATTATCACCACACTGCAGACTAATTCAACAGTGCACCCTTCTCACACTGCTTTGAATGCACTAGAGATTGACATCTTAAAAAACCTAACATCTCATTTTAACAAATAAAGGCACTATTTCCACATACAGTTTGGAATTATCAGCAATCATGAAACCACACAAAAAATTAATATACATTAAGTACTTCGTCTTCTGATGGCTTCCTCTGAGTCTCAGTTATCGCTGCCTTCTCCTCATTGCCTTTCTTTGCATCTTCCTGTATTGATCTCTGCCTTTTCATCTCTTAAAAAAGGGGAGAGACATGTAAAATCATTATAAAGCTTGATATTTATATATTGAAATGTGGATTTACATTATCAGCTTTAATATATTTAATATATGTACATATAAAGTTAAACACTGTTAAATCATGAGATGGGAAAAATGTTTCAAAGTGTTCCTACCTGGTCTATTCTCAACATACTGACTGAAAGACTGAAGTTGAGTTTTTCTGACTGTAGAATCCTTGCTGAACACAACAGGATTTCTACAACGCTCTGTTGCTTTTTGTAATCGCTCAGTCCGGAGATCTTCTAAGCCATTCTAAAAGCAAAAGAATACATGGTACAATAGTCCCCATCTTCTAAATATGAAATCATACATTAGGGAGGTAATTTTTACTAACTTGAGATAATGCTGACTTTTCTAAGAAACTATCTCCAAGATTTTAAAGCATTATAAATAGTTCAACAGCAAGTTCTATGGTCAGTCATCAAAAACTTTGGGATACAAGGCTTAAATCCTTGATAACATTGATATGTTAGATACTATGAGCTCTGTGTCTTCTGCTGGTGATAAGCATCATTCAAAAGCCACGTTGCCTCTGACTCCCCCTGTGATTCTGCCTCATCGGTGTGTACAGTCCTATGGACTGTAACACAAGGAGAAATAGTTTCTAATTTTATGCCCATTGGGACAAACTGCTAATGCTGGGTGAGGGCTAAAAGGTAGGATTATAATACTACCCCACTGAACTCCATTTCATCAGCTATAACTTTTTAAAGCCCGATTTGTAAGTAAGCCCTTTACAGCCAAGGAAACTACAATTATCTTTTCTGGAGCTTCCTATGTTAATACTGGTAACAAATTCAAATGGTTCTATCAACAAGAAATATCCCAGAAGACTGAACCACTGCAGTGTGTGGAAGCTGCAGATACCGAGGTGCTGTGTACCAAACAAATATTTCATTTTATACCTAATCTTTTATTATTTTTATTAAGTGTTTTGAAAGTAAATAGGGAAAGGCTAAGATGCATGACTAATAGCTAAGCCTGCTGAATGCTGAAACTGGTTATCAAAAGCTACCAAGACTTTGCCCTTCCTCTGAATTGAGACAATCAGTAATGAGGGAGCCCTCCAATGGCCTATTCTCTAGCCTCAAGGAGGCCTGGGATACAGAATCCTCAAGGGAAGGTAACAGTTTATCCTTTTCCACAAACACAGAATGCCTCATTTATAAATGTGTAAACTGCATTTTATTAAAAAAAATAAAAACCCAAATCAATGCTGCAAGCTTCCAGGGAACAGATGGGCTCTATATGTTCTTTATAAACACTGTTTTCAAAACCTCAACTAAAAGACTCATATAAAAGTGATCTGCTTACAGCATACCTTTTGTTGGAATAACTTTAAATTTTACTACGTTAAGAGCTTTTTGGAAAACAAAATCAATTTCATCTATGTGGATGATCAAAGCATAAAAATGAAAACAACTTTCATTTTTCAAAAGTTACCTGATGTATTTATCATGAACATCATCCTTATACCATCCTAGTAGGTTACAAATATTCTTGGCTTCAGTTTTTTAAGTATGAACTTTTACTATTATAATAATTATCCAATAGTCTAAAACTCTGGTCTTTACCAAAATAAACCAACATGGCTAAATATTTTTAGGGCTGGCAACATGTTAAAATATCAGTGTGATCAGCCAGCAAATCCCATCTTAAGAAACCTTTTTATGACTAGGAACTTCTGCCACTTTACAAATGTATTCCTCTAAACCCACTAATTCAGTTAGCCTTTTCAATCCATTGTATTATTCTTAGGCAAGCTTCATTCTGCATTAAATCCACTGTGGAAAGCTAAATTGAATTCAAAAAAAAAAAAAAAAAAAAAAACAAAAAAAAAACAAAAAACAAAACCCCAAACCCAGGCCTGATCCAGGCTTCCTTTTATTCAAAGATAGAGACCAAAAGTCTTCTGTTGATGCCACACACTTTCATCACCAATTTATAGAAACCGACAATATAAGGGAAAGCAATGAAAGTCATTGTTTTGGGACTTCAAAGCATCTCTGTGTCAGGGGAAGGAAATCCTTTCAGTCAGCAGGGCAATCCCCATAGTCCGCAGGTGGGTGAAAAGCTGTACAGGACTGAACGTCCTCTAAAGCTGGAGAAATACTAGTGATACAATGTGAGGAGAGGGAGCGGGCCGTGGGTGGTGATCACAGTCTCTAATAACAATAATAATATGCATATAAGGGGGCATTTTGGCTAAGATCTGATACAGCAGACAAGGTTCATAAAGGCACAGATTTCATGCAAGTATTTTTAATACTATATTCAATCGTATTACCATCTTCAGGTATGATGGATTCTTAGAAATAATATAAATTATAGCTCATCTGTGTGGGTCAAAAAGGTTAGGGTGACAGGAAACCACACTAGAATTCTTTCGGCAATATTTCTCTTAGCAAAATATACAAGTGTACAGGACTCAAAACTAATTTCTGTACACCATCTAAATTTACTTGATCTGAAATGAGGCTACTAAGCCAAATGTTAAACTGGTAAGATTTACCTTCATGTCTTGTTCTGAGCTCTCGGGTACAGCTTTCTGGGCAGCACTGGAAAGTGAAGTTGCCACCTGTGGCTGAGCTTCTAAGAGCTGCTTCAGCTTCAAGTCCACCAACTTACTATTTTGTTCTGTTAAACATGCAAATACCACAAATGACAAGGGAGATGCATTTAGATGTGCAGGCCAATTTTAGGCGACATCATCAACTATTATTCAATTTCAAAAGAGGGACATTAGAACTGGGAGACAACACATCAGACCAGAAACATACAGAACTCTTTAGATACATAGATACGTATTTCATTCTCAGAATTATTACTTTAAAAACTATAGTCATCATATCAAAAGTCAACTAAGATATGCTATAGGTAATATTCATTATGCTTACTTGAAAAGCTGAGCTTTATGTGATACATATATTTATATAAGCAGCTGCATAATAAACAACAAGCTAGACACTTAAGAGATTATTTTGTGTTATTTTTATTTTTTGAGATAGGATCTTCCCCCTGGAGCCCTGATTGGCCTGGAATTCACTATGTACACCAGGCTGGCCCTGAACTTGCAGTGATCCTCCTGCCTCTGCCTCCCAAGTACTGAGATTACAGGTGTGTACCACCATACCCCATACATTTGTTTTAAATTATTCTACCATTCACTTATTTTAGTATGCTAATTTATACATGAATACTATCTTAAAACATGTTTTTAAAATGATCCTGGTGGCATACATACTCACAAATCCAGTGTTTAAATGTGTACATATACACCCAGCATCAAAATGCTGTAAACTATCTACGTGGAAGAAATACAGTAAAGATTAGCTTTTGTAGTGTAGTAAACATAGACAGAAATGTAAAATAGCTAAAATATAACTCTTAAAATGATTTCAAAGTATTTTAGCAAGTACATCAATCTCTAGTAGTACAAATAGCTCAGAAATATGTAGGAACCACAAAGTTATTTCTACTTAAATTTCACATAAAGCAATTTTTAATAAAATGGTTGTAAAAGACATGCCAACTGTTTGGTGAGTGGTATTTTTCAGAAAGATTAATAACTTTCTAATTATAATACTCTTAATAAATGTCATTATCATTACTTTCATGCAAATTGGTCAGTGTATATTGCCAGGCTTCTTTTTTAACCAATATCAGATGAACTATGGTCAAATCAAGATAAAGATTGAACAATTTATTATTAAAACATTATGACTTTTATATACATATTGAAAAGGAATTTTGGAGAAAATAAAGCAGGATAAAAATCATAATATCTCTGTGTGCTTCTAGACTCCAGTTTGCATTCCTATTTTTTACTGCCATAAAATAAACCACAGCTATGGACTGGGAAGCCCCTGTCTGCACACACCAGTACTTTCTGGCATTCTGAAGCATTGTAAACAATGTTAGATGCAGGGCAAGTTGAGGCATGCTTGTAATCCCAGCAGTTGGGAGGCTGAGTCAGGAGGATTACAAATTTCAGGTTAAACCAGGCTACACAATGAGTTCCAGACCAGTCTGAGCTAAAGCCTGAGATTCTTATCTCAAAGAAAACAAAACCAAACAACATACCCCCAACATTAAATTTCAAAAGAAGAACATTAATACCAAATGGGAGGCAGAAACACACTCTCCTTTTATGGCATAAGGTAGGAGAGAATTTTTTTAATTTTTATCATTGATTTATTTT
>NW_008353486.1:208018-215558 GCF_000622305.1 Nannospalax galili | reverse complement strand
GAGAGAGAGAGAGAGAGAGAGAGAGAGAGAGAGAGAGAGAGAGAGACTGACGTTGGGTGCCTTCCTCAGTTGCTATACACCTTATATTTTTGAGACAGGTCTCTCACTGACCTGACACCCAGCAACTGAGTTGACTGGCTGTCCAGGGAACTTCTGGTCTGCCTATCTCCTCCCACTCAGTGCTGGCGTTAAAGAAGGCACTTCTGCACCCAGCTCTTACCTGGGTGTTAAGAGAGCTGAACTCAGACACCCACACATGCACAGCAAGCACTTTACTAACTAAACTATCTCCCTGACCCTGAAAGAAGTTTTTTAAAATTTAAAAGTCAAACTTGTCAGGATTAAAATTAACTAGCTTAAAAAAAAAATCCCACAAAGTTTTAACAGCTGAAACTAGAAAATTTCTGTTTTGCCTAAGAAGTGGTTAGTTTTTCCTGTCTTTCCAATCTACTGTGAAATGAAGACACATGCATTACCGATTTCTACTAATTATATATTTCTATAAATGAAAAGTCAGGTCTTCAAGTCTATAGATTCTGATGAATGTCCTCAACAATAAAGAAATATTAAGAAATGTTTCTTTTTCTCTCTTTTCCTCTGTCCCCACAGCCAGCCATCCGCACCCCCGTTCCCTCTGTTCCCTCCTTCCTTTCCTTACATTATGGTTTCTGATAAAGCATTTGCTGGTAATTGTAGTGTGAGGATGGGTAGACAGAAAAAAAAATCTTTTCATAAAGAAAAATCAAAGGTAAACGCTACAGTTTTAAAAGAAATAACTAAAAGGCAGTTCTAATTCTGAGTTAAACATTTAAATGTTTTCCTTAAATACCAGGATTTTCGGGTTCAATTATAAGCATACTGACTGCTATATAGCAATAGTATAATTTAATACTGGGCCATGAGGGAGCTATTGACTAAAGGCCCTGAGTTTTCCTAAGTGCTCCTTATGGTTGAGAAGACCCTGGTCAGTTGTTTTTTAGAGAAGTAACAGCAGCAGGATTTCAAGAGGAAAAAACAAAGCAGGTTAGTACTGCCAGGGCATGGCCAGCCTGGAAAAAGAATGTCTGCTGTCATTCTACTTAGCATTTTGTAGGAAAGAATAATTATTGGAAACTCAATCTTCTTATCTTTAAGTCTAAAGAGATTGCCAAAGAGTTTTTATTGCTGTTGGACCTAAATTCAATAATCATTTCTGGAACTGCTCAGGTACATAAAACTATGGATTGCCACTTGCTGCTGACTTACAAAAACAGCATATATTGAACACTCATCTACTAAAACTATTGGAAAGTATCTGTTTTAAATAAAAACCTACAAAGATGAATTGCAGCATGATTCAGTCAGTGAATATACATTATTTAAGATGTAACAATTTCATTATAGTCTACACAAGTAGTTTTCAAAGTGCCTTATTATAACCAAGCATTCAATATATAAAACAGGAATAATACTTTTAATTTATTATTTATTTGTTTTTGGCTTTTTGAGACAGAGTCTTCCTGTAACCACAGCTGGCCTGGAACTTGCTATGTAAATCACGTTGACCTCTATCTCATAGAGATTTGCCTGCCTCTGCCTCCTGAGTGCTGGGATTAAAGGTGCAGACGACCATGCCTGGCTTGATTAATTTATTTTTAATTTTTATGTGTATGAATGTTTTGCCTGCATGATTGGAGGTGCATCCACGTGTGCAATGCCTGCTGAGACCAGGAAAGGGCACTGGAACTGGAATTATAGACAGTGATTAGCCACCATGTGGGTGCTGGGAACTGAAACCTGGTCTGCTGCAAGAGTAGCCAGTGCTCTTAACCACTGAGCCATCTCTCCAGCCTCCTTTAAGTAAGCACAAAATTTGCAAAGTAAATGATCAATTATCAACTTTGAGCCAGAATCTCACACTGTAGCCCAGGCTGGCCTGGAACTCACTATCCTCTTGCTTTGGCCTTGGGCACCAACATGCTTAGCCTTTTACTGTTAATTCTAAACTCAGAGTCTGATCAGTGATTTAGATTTAGAGTTGAATGATTCCACAGATACTCCATGTGTAGCAGACAAGACAGTACCACACCAAGATACAGAAACAGAAACAGCTTTTTAAATGCCTATAAACTGATTCATGGAACATAAAATTTAAGATCAGTAATAGAGGAACACAAGCCCCAATTGACTGTTTCAATGTTATGCTATTTTAACATTCACCTGAAAACAAAATAACATAAAAATGAATGGAAGGTGGATTTGGCTGAATGATCTGTGAGCGTGTAAGATGTAAACAAATCAACTTATTATTACTGATGAGATAATAAAAATATAAAGTCTGCCATGCAGTAGGACAAAAAAAGATTATAATTTGAAATTACCAGGAGTATCAAGGTCATTTTCTATATTAGTAAGTTGATCTCCACCTCCTACAACAAAGCCTTCAGGGATCTCCTTGTTAGTGTCTATCTCAATATTATCATTTTCATCTGGAAGAACATGTAGCAATATTGTTAGTATACTGTTTATAATTTACAGTCTTTGTCCTCAACTCTAAAGAAAAGCCAGTATTTCAATGACAGTTACTCAAATTGCGGTCTGACAAAGATAAGCAAGTTAAGAAATCAGTTTTAAGTCACTTTTTCACTATTGGATTAACATTCATATTTTACACTCTTATATCAGAGATGAATTATCACATCAAGGCAGATGAAGAGGTTTTGGCAGTTTGTCAACCGCTGTCTTTGAATCACTGTATTCATTAAAAATCACCATTTTAACCTATAATCTACTAGTAATCTCTAAGATAATATATATAGTTGATTTAGTGAAAAAAAGTGTGCATTTCATTTTTATCATTTATTAGACACAAATGTATACGGGAACCCTTTGGTTTCTCAAGTAATCACTAAGGCATTATGTAATGTGTGGCTCCATTATTTCAGTACCATCAGTTGAGAGCTCTTTTCCAGTCAACTATGCTTAGCACAGCTATTTGACTCATTTCCTGAGGATGAACATCTTCACTGTCCTGAAAAAGTCTCTAAATCATTTTGTAGCTCAGCAAATGAATTAACAAACGCTTCTATAGTGCTTAAAAAGTATTCAAACACTTTTCAGCATTGGTCAGTGCCAGAGACAATGAACTCTCAACAGTTTCAGGAGTTACAGCTACACTTTCTTGTTGTCAACCTGCTGATTGTTACTAACAAGACTAACCCAGAGCCAAAGTACAAAGCAACATTCGTTTTACTTAGGAAACTTCGAAGGTGTACTTTCATGCAACTTGCAAATACTGTGCTAGATGTTCAGGAGTTACCAATTAAAAAAAAATAAAGACATTTATTCTGCCCCGAATAAATATCTTGAAGTGATTATAATACCATGTTGGATTGGTGTTATGAGGTAAAAATAAGGTATAGAGCAATTCAAAAGATAAAAAGATTACTCTTTGCCAATGACACAGGGATTTCTTTCTTGGAAGAACTAACCTTTAAATTAGGTCTTGAGAAAAGTATAGAATTTCAAGAGGTACAATTGAGGGGAGAGTGTTCCACAAATGAAAGCATGAGGGGGTAGGTTCTGTTCAGAGAATGCTGTGAAGTCCCATTTGGTTCAAGCATACTTAAAGGGAAATAATAGAAGGTAAAGACTTGAAAGGCAAAACTGTGGAGCGCTTAGAAGGGTAGAACAAGAAGCTTACATTTTACTTGGCAGAAATGGAGAGGCGTTGGTGCACTAAACGATCAACACTGTGCTTTAGAAGACTAAGCAGTTTCAAGCCAAATGTCATGTTGTAACCCACTGTCATGTTGTAACCCACTGTGAAGTTTTTTATAAGTAGTAAAAAGCACTGGAACTGAGGGTTTTTATATACCAGAGAAGTTTCAATATTACTCTTACAATACTGTTCTTCATTATGTTTTCATATTCTTGTGTGAACGAAAAATGCAGTGTAAAGATCGTGTATGGGAGTATACTATTCATCTGATAGCACCCTTCCTACAAAAGTACTAAGATAGGTGTGCTAGAGAACAGAAAAGCTGGAGGTAGGAAATCCAGGTTGGAAAACATTATACCCTACAAGTAAGAAGTATGGAGATTCTAACTTAAAAGAGAGAGAACCGGATTTGAAATTGAGTGGATACTGGATTGTAGCAAAGGGAGTAAAGGGTGAGGCAAACACCACAATCAATCCTCACCCCGAGTGACTAGAATGATGGCTTTGCTCTGAAAAGAAATAGTTCAGCAGAGAAATGTGGTTGGCTATGGGTACTTTGAGGTTCTGGGGTAAGCAGAAAATTTTATTTCCTTTCCTTATGCACTTACACAGTGCCAAGTTCCTGTATCATGTTTAACAGCTGCCATTCATGTTACTTCCAGGTCAAATGAAATCTCCATCTCTATCATCACCTACCAATAACGGTAGATGGAGCAAATCAGTATTTCTCTATGCACTGCTAGCATTAGATATGATGATCACTATTTGAAAAGTCAAAAATAAAAAATGGGGCTGGAGAGATGGCTCACTGGTTAAGAGTACTTCTTGGTCTTCCAGAAGACCCCATTTTGGTGCCCAGCACCCACATGGCAGCTCAGAATTGCCTGTAATTCCAATTCCAGAAGAACCTTTTTCTGGTCTCTGAGGGTGCAGGGCATGCACATAGTATGTGCACAAATATGCAGGCAAAACATTCATACACATGAAATAACAACAACAACAACAACAAATCAATCTTTTTGGTTTTTTTTTTTTTTTTGAGACAGGGTCTTACTATATAGCATTGCTTGGCCTGGAACTTGATTCATAGACCAGGCTGGCCACAATCTCACAGAGATCTGCCCGCCTCTCTCTCCCAAGTGCTGGACTAAAGGTGAGAACCACCATGCCCAGCCCCAAATTTTTATTTCTAATGCAAAACTACTTTATCTAAAGCAGTGGATGGAGAGAATTAATGAACATCAGGGCAAAAATTAATTAAATAGAAATTTTAAAAACAACGAAAAGAATGAAACAGAGTTAGTTATTTGAAAAGATAAACAAGTGACAAAACTTTAGACAAATTAAACAAAAAAGGAAAGAGACGATCCAAATTAATAAAATTAGAAATACAAAAGGAGACATGATAACAAAGGGAATTCAGAAAATCACAAGGACATAGTGTAAAAATTTATATTACATTAAATTGGAAACTCTGAAACAGGTGAGTTTCTAGATGCAAATGATTTATGATGTACCAAAGTTAGATCAAGATGGAGCAAATTAATTAAATAAATCTGTAACAACCAATGAGAGAGACGCAGCAATTAAAAAATTTCCAACCCAAAAAAAGCAAGGATCTGATGGATTCAATGTAGAAATCTACTAGAACTTCTCTTTTTTTATATTTTATTTATTATTTTTATTTTATGTGTATGAGTGTATTCACTGCAATAGGAGGCAAAATGCCAGTTTAAATTCAAACAAACTTAGCCTAACTCAAATTAGAGTGATAAACTATGGAATAAATATATAAATTATAAGATAATACCAATGACATGAAGTGATGCATAATATCTTAAAGCAAGGTAGCCATTTTCCTTGCAAGTGTGTTTAAGGATCATTAACAAAAAGTTAACAGTTATTTGGTCAAAATAAAACCTTAATAAATCCCCAAAGCAGGAATTCAGGCCATATTCTCTGACCACAGCCTCCTACAACTAAACACAAAACCACCAGGCTCCATCCCTAAATATGTATACCTTGTTAAGCAAGAGGTAACACAATCAACCTGTAAGTTTGCTACACAGAATGGGATTTTTGAAGGGGGCCATTACAGGTATGTAAGTACAAAATGCTGCAGAAATTGAAATACACATTGCTGCATGCCAAAATATCACCTGATTCTCTCATAAGCCTACAAGGATGTCAAGCAGATAATCAGTAAAAGCTAGTCTGTCAGGCTGAACACAGGTATAATTCTGTCACTTACACAAGAACTGGGCTATTTCTGGTTGTAAGAGGCACAAATGTGCTGCTTCAATATGCTTTACACATGACCTAAAATATCTGCATGTACTTTCTATAAGCACCAAGTAGCTGAAGACACCTTACCACTAACAGTCATGTTTCCTTTTCTAATTGGGGCTGGATGCTGCTTGAGGAGATAAAAGTGAGCTTTTTCACATGGGTTCAAACACTGGGTCTGAGAGATGGTTATACTCAGTGCATTCCCCAGGCTGCATCTGGGGAATATACTGTGTCTTTACTCCCTACCCCTCCCTTCTTACCCTAGTAGTGTGCCCACCTTGTCTCACATCACTTCTCTTTCTTTCACATCACAACCGTAAAACTTCTTTTCTCAGACTTGGTGATTCCTACTAGTCATTTTTTCACCTGACTCACCAAGTTCACCAGGGTCAATACCACAGGAATGAGACTCTTGTGAATCAAAGTGAATCTTGAATTTGTTATGGTTAAAGGTCACTGCTTTTCAGGGGCAAATAACATTCTTCCAAATACAGTGGTTGGGACAGAGACTATACAGCTTGTAAGGTTAAAGTAATTACTCTGGTCCATTTTAAGAAGTTTGCTGAATTCTGACTTAGACAAGTGGCTGGCAATATTGGGTAGATGAATGCTGAATTTGGTTGGAAATGGTATGAATGGCTGAATTTCAGGAAAAGACTTTCACTCCTCTACCTTTTCCTAAAGGTTGCTAACTTCCAGGGTTGATAATAATAGCTTAGACCTGAGGTTAGTGCAGAGGACTGAAGTCAGGGAGGATAATGTCTCACCCATGCTCCTTTATAAATGCCGACCAAGACTCAGCACTGAGGACAGGGGATAGGTTACTCTATTTGTCTTAGGTCAACCTTACCCCTCTCTCTGTTTTAATTCTGTACTTCCATGTTTATTGTAGCAATATTCACAATAGCCAAGTTATGTGATCATAGTGGGTGCAAACAGCTAATGGAAATGCATCCTACATATACAAGTTATAAGAGAATAGTATACAGTTGTAAAAATGCTGAAATCCTGTCACTTTTACATGATGGATGGAAATGGGGTCTATATGTTAAGTGATTGATACTACTATTTCTTGTCCTTGATGTTTTTCCATACAGAATGGTGATTATCTGATGGAGAGAGGGAGGAGGGAAGGGAGAATAGGAAAACTGAATGGACAGAAAAAATTCTATTGTCTGATTGCACAGCATCAACCTTAGCTCTCAGAGTCAGTGCCATCTGATAATAAGGCTACTATCCACATCCAAGATGTGTCCTATGGGAGAAATGGACCTGGGAACAGGCTCCCGTGAGAACAGAGAGCCTCACAAGGCACCTGGTCAAACAGCTCCCTTTTCATTCTACCTTGCTTTTGCCAGGTTCGTTCGTCCATATTTCCTTTCCATCTCGATGGATCCAATTCTCTTTTTTTTTTTTTCTGTTTATTTATTTTGACTGCTAAATGATACAAAATTCAGATCTTTGTTTTCTCCCATTTTAGGAAGATCCCTAGTCCTTGGGTTGTAACACTGAGATGGTTTCTTGGTCTAGTCTAGTCATATATATATATAT
>NW_008353486.1:197001-207899 GCF_000622305.1 Nannospalax galili | reverse complement strand
TATACATATATATATGGGTTCATTTTATTTAAAAAAATTTTATTAAATTTTTTGTGTATTTTATACAGAACAGCTAAAAAATTCTTAATCCTCTTTATGCCTCCATCCCCAGTGGCACCCTCTCACACAGCCCCACCCCACTAGAGCCCATATTCTTGGTCATCCCTGTCAAGGCCCACTGGGTTGTCAGTGTCCCCAGCTGTTCCTGTGATGACTAACTCTCATAGCTTTGGAGAATAATATAAAGATGCCAAGGGAAAACATCAATGGATGATCCAACACCAGCTTCAAGACCAAATAACCACATCAGTGGCCAGCACAGCACATGTCATTGGTACAGCATGACTCTTATCTTGGGGGCATTCAACAGCTACCTAATATATATAAACTTTCTCATTTGAGGAGAAAGAGTATAGACTTCAAGAAATTAATTTATTCTCTAGGTGTGGAGGGGGTTACTGGGGATTGAATTCAAGGGTCTGGTTTGTGCTAGGCAAGTGCTCTATTACTGAACTACATCTGAAGTCATTAACTTGGGTTGTTTTACAAAGACAGT
The DNA here is from genome assembly GCF_000622305.1 of Nannospalax galili. Taxonomy (NCBI): domain Eukaryota; kingdom Metazoa; phylum Chordata; class Mammalia; order Rodentia; family Spalacidae; genus Nannospalax; species Nannospalax galili. Next base: position 207,343 of record NW_008353486.1, on the reverse strand, counting down.
ACCAACTATACAGCTACCTAAACTATTCTAAAACATTAACTACAACCTCTTAATTCTTGGCCTCCCCAACACTGGTCTCTTACAATAGAAAGCTTTCAATATAAGGAGTCAATCAGAAATCATAACAAAAAGCTTCAGTTTTCTTTGAACAAACTTCTTGACCTAGAGACAGCTGACCTCTGTTTTGCCCTCTCAGGTCTTACTCCAGTTCTCATCTGCCTACTCTTCAGGGTAGTCTAACTATTCTAAGACTAACTAAGGACACGTACATGACATGTTTCAGTAGATAAATACGTTATATACCTTTGAAATAAAAAGCTACAGGCTTCTTGAATATACTCCTGGTGAAAGTACAAAAAGTTCCAAACTAATGACCAAACTGAGCACTGAGAGGCAAAATCAGAACTTCTCTCTCTCTCTCTCTCTCTCTCCAGTCCTTGTCCTAATATTCAGGTTAGAATAATCTCTGTAGATATCGAAGAAGACCCTCCTTAGAGTAAGGAGAGTAAAGGGACCTAAAGGAAACTTGTATGGAATTTATTAAAATTCTTCCATACTAGGCTATGGCAGTCTCAAGCAAGGGCTAGCCTTAAACTCATGGTGTAGCTGAAGCTGGTCTTGAACTCCTGATCCTCTTACCTCTACCTCCCAATGCTGGGGTTACAGGTATGTACCACCACACCTGGTCAAAACTACTTTAAAAAGTTTTTCTTACATTTTATGTGTGTGTGTTCAGTGGAAGAGTGGATGACTGGAGGAACCCCTGTGCCACAAAGTTGTCATAAGACAACTTGAGGAAGTCTATTCTCTCCTTCTACCAGTATGTCCCAAGGGATTGAACTCAGGTTATCAGCCTTGGTGTCAACATGCCTTTACCAACTGAACCATCTCACCTGCTCAAAACTACTTTTTAAAGATCTCATTCAAAGGGAAAGTCTTGGAGGTGGTGGTGAAGCTTAGTGTGTACTTAGGATGCATACGACCCAGGGCTCGATCCTCAGCACAAAACCAATGTTTTCCATGGAAAACCACACCACTAAAAAGTCTTATAATCTACACAGCAGTGACTTGATTGCATCTTACTTATTACCAAAACAACGAGTCATGAGGGATATCACAAGCTAAGTTTCGTATGAACGTCTTCCTTTCCTTGCCGCCCTCCCCACCTCCTCTCCTCTTTTCTCTCTCTCTTGCTCTCCTTTTTATTCTTCTTTTGGATTTTTGAGACAGGGTTTTGCTATATCGCTAAAGTTGTCACAAGCTTGAAATTGTCCCTGCTTCGGCATCCCAAGTGCTGGGATTACAGGCCTATGCTACCATGCCCAGCAAAAAGAATGGTTTTTGAGTTTTAAAAATTAAGGCAAAAAGTTGATTGGTAGTAACAGTCATCTTCTGACTTACCATACTCCCTTTAGCTTTTTATAAAAAACATCAATAGGTTAGAAAGTTTATGGCTTTGATATAACATTTTGAAGCACAAATAAAATGCCCTAAAATGTCCACTGAAGATTTCTGGGTTGTCTGTAGAATGTGATACAAGATTCTTTAGCTCACCTCCAGATGCCTTTGACCTTTCTTTCAACTTTTCTGCAGCCATTTCACTGTAGCTGGGAAGTTCTGACATCTTCACTCCACATCGAGCTTCTGCTATTAGCTGACGAGCTCTCTCTCTCAGCTGCCGATGCCGCTCTTCATCTTGCTGCTAAGATATATTGAACAGTTGCCAACCCAGTAATTGACAGAAATGCAATTTCATTTTCAATCTGATCATCATGATAGTAACTGGTTTACAGCATGGTGCTTGGCCCACATTATAAATAGGATGCTCTGTATCAGCTGGATGTCAGACCATTTTTAAAAGACATCTTAGAATCAGATTTTTAAAACATTTACAAATTATTGTAGGAAAATGCCCATTAAAATTCAAATTAAATAATATTTGGAAATTCAGCTACTGAGGAAGTGTCAGAAATTATTAAGAGAACAGACTTAGAGAAGGAAGTCATAATAATCAGAATAGAATTTTAATTAAGAACTTATTTTTTCAAGAGTAGGGCTTAATTTGCTATTTTTAAATAAAGGCAGAGAGCACTGTCTAAACTGTCTAAAAGATATCTCAATACTATAAAACACAGCAGCACATTACAGGTCAAATATAGGAATTGTATTTTTCCACAGAGTTATTGTGAATATAGTAGATCAGTCTATAATTCTAATGAAATTCATTTGGTTATCCCTTCTCCTACATGCACACTAAAAACAAAAACACAGTAAAGTCTACTACAAAGGGGTTGTAAAGAATTATAAACAGGGACAGGAGAGATGGCTCAGTGGTTAAAAGTACTTGTTGTGTAGCCCTGAGGACCTGAGTTCTGATCCCAGAACCCATGTAACAAACCAGATGTGGTCTCCTGCACATGTGTAACCTCAATGTTCTGAGAAATGGACAAAGGTTTTCTATGAACTTGCTAGCTGCCAGTCAAGATGAAAAATTCAAGATCTATGTGTAGGAAGAAACCCTGCCTCAAAGGAGGAAGGTGTAGAATATAGAGGAGGGCATTTAATAGAGAAAGGCTCCTCTGGCCTCTGCAAGGGTATGAACCCATTCACATATGTGTGTGTGTACATACACACACACACACACACACACACACAGAATTGCAAGTACAACAGGAAACTGCTTTGTAAATTTTTAATTATATAAAATAAGGCAAAGACTACAATAATATGACTTCAATATCTTTGCAGTTATCTTCCCTAACATATCCTAACTCTCACAAAACCTCACGCTGATTCATGTAAAATTGCTTGTACCATGTAGCCTTATGTACCTGAGGCTTCAAATATGTCATTTCCTCTTCCTGGAAGAAATACTCTCATACTATTTAACTTCTACTCAGTTTTGAAGATTTAGCTTAAATGCATTAAGCCTCCTCTTGGACTATCCCATTCTCTTCTCTGGTAGATAAAGCAGTCCTTCCTCTGTTACTGTAGTAGCCTGTACGTGTGTCATCATTGCTGTTAACTGTCAACTTAGCAGAATCTAGAATCACCTCTGGGTATGTTCATGAAGGATTATCTTGACTAAGCTAGTTGAGGTGGTACTCACTGGGGTGGCACCATTTCCTGGCTACCTCCTGTGCTGTATAAGTGGAGAAGGGAGATGAACAACATGCACGCACACATCATTGCTCTTCTGCTCTGAAGCCAGGATGTGAGCAGCTGTTTCAAGCTCTTGTTGCCTGGACTTCCCCATCATGATGGACTGTACTCTAATGAGGAACTGCAATAAACCCTTTCTCCTTTGAGTTGCCTTTGTCAGAATATTTTATCACAGCAACAGGAAAAGAAACTAAGATACACATGTATATTTTTTGGAAACAATATATAAAGTTTCATTTTAACTTCAAAGAACTGCTTCCTTCCAATTATATTGACCTACTCGAGGGCAGAAACTACATCTGATTTATCTCTGCATCTCTTGGTCTTTGTCTTTCATATCATGCTAAAAATTTCAACCACAAGACTTTACTATTTATACTCTCAAAAAGCTTATGATTATAGAGGATATAATAAAATATCTAAGCCAAGGAGTTATAATCAATATGATGTAAGAGTTCAGAAAACAGTAATAGTGTTTTGGGTTGAGGGGCAGGCAAAAGGCATGGTAGTTTTTGAGTTGGGCCTGAACAATGATTAGAATAAGAAATTAGCAGAGATTAGTACTGCCTGGTTACAGCGATGGTGCAGGCAAGAGTAGCAGTCAGGAACAATACAGAAGCACCAGCATACGGAGGAGATACTAAAGCAGCAGGGGTGCGTGAGTGTGTGTGCTTAAGGGAATGACCAACCAGTTTTGAAAACGATTAATCTAGCCACAGTGCCTTGCATAGGTTAGCACAGAGGAACTGGAAAGACACTAACTAGAAGGCTTATTAATAGCCCAACAAAGCTATGATAATATTCAGAAAGAGGAAGAGCTACTAAAGGGAATAAAAACAGAGATGCAAGAAATGTTATTAGAGGTAGAATCAGTATCTGTACCAATTTTTGGTTACAGATTAGATGTGGATGGAGGAAAGAAATGATACTCCACGGTTTAAAGTTGAAGAGGTAGTAGAACTATGGACTGACAATAAACACAGAAAACTGAATATTGTATAAAACACATGAAAAGATCAATAAAAGTATATATTGAAAAAAAAGAGAAAACTGTAAGAAACTATAAGGAGGGAGAGGGGTGAGTAAGCTTGGAGGAAGACAGTGGCTTTGAAGAGATGGTAGGGCATCTAAGTTAAGATTTTAGTTGGTCATTGGGAAGTGACTCTGATGCTGGGGCAGAGGTTAAACTAAAACCTCTTCAGGGCTGTGGATATAACTCAGTATTTGAGCTCCTGCTTAACAAGCCAGAGGCCCTGCTTTTCAATCCCTAGCATGCTCACTTGAAAAAAGAAGATGATCTTAGCCTTCCTCACAATCTGTTCAAGTCTCAGCGGAGAACTCAGACAATGTGGAACAAAGTATCCTAACTCATAAAATCTGTGTGCATAATACAAAGATATTTCTTTTACAACAGTAAATTTGGGATATTCTGTTACATAGCTATAGTACTTGGGGAATATGCTTAAGTAACACCACAATAATTAATTTTAGTCACAGAGGCAAAACTTTATATATGGAGAGATCAGAACTGCATCAAAGACAAGAGATTTTTGATCCAGGAATTGTCTTAGTTATCATTAATATTGGGTCAACCACATGTCATATGTGTTTTGATGTGAAGCATGTGAAGTGTGCACTACCTATAATATTCTATACAAAGTGATTAAAGTGAATCCACTAAAGCTTTTAGAATTTCCACTTTATACAGAAACACAGGGGCTAGAGAAACAGGATATATCATTCATCAAGAAAGCAACCAAACAAACCCAAAAGGAGATATTCAGGATAAATGACCAAGTCCCTTGAACACATTAGATCTAGAAAAACATCACACAACAATCAACCAACTACCACCACCACTAAGTTACATATTAGTTTGGATAAATCAATGGTAGAAGATGTTGTTCAGTGAATTAGAAAAACCTGAACATGATCACTGTATTAAAAAAGCACCACTGAGAAAAGTTTATACAAGGAGGCCGGAGAGATGACTCAGCAGTTAAGAGCACTGGCTGCTCTTGCAGAGGACCTGAGTTCGAGACCTAGTACCCATATGGCAGCCAATACCTGTCCACAATTCCAGTTCCTGGGGAGCCAATGCCCTTTTCCTGACCTCTGTGGCCATTGCATGACAGGGGTGCAGTTACATACATGCAGGCAATACACATAAAAATAATGAGTAAAATATTTTAAAAAGTTTATAAAAGAATAACTTCATTTTGTCCAAGTAAATACATGTAAATATATACATCCTTGAAAAAAAGTTTTTGGGAATATACAGAATTGTCATAATTGGGATTTCCCAGTTAAAAATGTGGTATGTAGCAAGGTGAAGTAACTTACTGAGGCAGACGTGGGAGGGTTTTGAATTCTAGGTGAGTTTGGGTTACACAGCAAAACCCATCTCAAATAACAAGAACACCACAACAGAGATATTTCACTTCCTTTTAATTGTTTTAATTTTCTATAACAAATGTACTACTCCTGTAATAAGAGTTATTTTAATGTAAGAACCATAGGACAAGGGAAGGAGGGAGAGGAGATGGTAAAACTTCCGGAGGTGGGGATGTTGAAAAGGCAGACAGGTCTAACATTCCAGGGAAGTTATCTTGGCATTTGGAAACACAAGCTCATTTGTAGGCAGAGTAGTGTGCAGGGTAAGACTGAAGATATAAAAGAAATAGGCAAAAATCTTTCATTTACTATCAGTCCTTCGGAACTTGGAAAATAACTATGAATAAGTGAAAATGTAAGCCTGATGATATTTTAATAATAGTTAATATTTCCAGAGCTTTTAGGTGCAAAGTGCTTTATATACATTATCTCACTTAGTTCTTACCACCACCACCACCCACCTTTTTTTAATCAATGAGAATATTTAGGTTTCAAGTGCCGAAGTCACACAACTAGCACGGTGTTACATCCAAGAATCCAACCCTTGTCTGTTTGATTCCATAGACCTTCCTCTTAACTACTAAACTATTTGATACTCAAAGTATCAAATTATAATCAGATGTGCAGTAAGTTGGGCTGGAGAGATAACTCAGCAGTTAAGAGCACCGGCTGGTTCCATTCCCAGTACCCACATGGTGACTAACAATCCTCTGTAACTCCAGTTCCAGGGGGATCCAACACTCTCTTCTGGCCTCTGTGGGCTTTGTACATGGGTGCACTTACAAGCAGGCAAAAAACTCATACACATAAATTAAAAATAAATTTTAAAAAAGCAAGCAAGCAGGAAAACAAAATCATGGGGGCAAGAGATGGGTCAGCAGGTAAAGACACCCAAGTTCTATCCCTGGGACCGTCATACCAGATAGATGTCCCCCAATCTCCATAAGCATGCTGTGACATGTACTTACACCCCACTGCCCCAAATAAACACACACAGTATAAAAAGAGAAAAATTCAAAACAAAACAAATCCCCAAAGATCAAATTACATGACCAACTGAAGAAAACTGAGCTTTTATTAAACTTACAACTTTCAAAATTTAGGAATGTGGGGATCAGTAGTAAGAACCATTATTTAGTATGCCTCAGGCAACAAGATTCAACCCAATTTCATTACATGAATAACAACTTACAGAGTTGGAATTTGTGGAGTCAAACTAAGATGAAGTAGTGTTTGGTCATTTTAAGTTAGTTTAAATGAAATAATGATTCTACTTTTTAAAATAGGAAATGGGAACCCAGTTTTTTTCTCACAAGCTACAATCTTCCATACTATTCTGACACCTACAAATGTTGCTGAGCACTTACTAAGAGTGTGACTTAAAGTAGGCAATCATTAATAAAAACAACTCCAAATACTCACCAGTCAGGACATTTTATTAGTTTCTAGTAAATTGTTTGTTTGTACTTATTTACTCATCATTGTTCTCTACACAATAGAGAAAATGCAAATGAACAAATCAGAATGTGCCCTAATGGGGCTTTCTGTTTATAACCATTAGCCCAGAGGTGTGCTGTAATTCAATTCTCAAGTAGCAAGATTTAGCCTCATTAACAGACTGCAAGGGCAGGTTACAACTCATAAAACCCTACAGTAAACAAAGTTTATAGACACAGCACAAAATCTTGAGCCTGATTGACAGAATTCTAGTTCCCTATCAGATTGCCTTAATTTACTTTTCTACTAATGTCCTCACACCATGGAGACAGTTTTGCTTGGGCCTGAAGCTCTCCAGTGGGACAACATATCTGTATTGTTTGTTTCTCACTCTTAAGAACCAACTGAGAAAATAAAAGATAACTGTTAAAAGTCATGGCAATGTAGCTAAGTGGTAGAGTGCGTGTCTGTTTGCATAAAGCTCTGCATTCAATCCCCAGCACCATGCCTCCCCATTCCCACCTGCCACCCACAAAAAAAGTCACAAAGGAAAAGCTTGCAATTCTATCAACTGATTACATAATCAATTTTAGTTTGACAGTTTTAAATTTCCAGTTTATTCTTCTTCAGATTCATTCTAAGTAAAAATATTTCGTTTTAGCTTTTATATGCATGAGACTTTGAGTTCAATTTCTAGCACTGCACACAAAGTCAGTTTGTATGTCAATATTTAAACAATAGCTAGCAATAAAATCTGTGTATTTTATTTACTAAACAAATCCATATTGTTCTTACCCAAAGACAACATGACCAGAAAGTAGGTACAATAATCATGCTATTATTTCAGAATAGCATTTACCAAGGGATTTTATTTTATTTATTTATTTTGTCTTTTTGAAACAGGGTCTCCCTGTAGCCCCAGTTCACCTGGAACTCATTACGTAGACCAGGCTGGCCTTGAACTCACAGAGATCTGCCTGCTTGATGATACTTTGCCTAAATCTAAACACAGAGATGTGTTTTTGTCAGCTGCTTTGACCATCCTACACACAGAATAAGATAATGACTGATTCCTTGCTCTAAATAAGTTATCTGTTTACTAAGACTGCTGAGGTGCAGGGGTGGGACAACTTAGAAGGCTGCCATCACTAAAAGGAAAAGTGTACTTCAAAGACTGCACACAGAGGAAACCTTATATCGTTCATTTACTTCTCTAGACTAAATAAACTTAAAACTAAAGTAGATTTACTATCTCTAAGAATGGATCTGATGACATTTGCCTTTTTTATAGATAGGCAGAGTTAAGAGGATAATCTTGCTTTTCTACAATGGATGTGCTCTTGGAAAGGTCTGATGAGAGTGTATTTTGGGAGGCCTCCCTTCCCATGAGTATCTTGTATAAGTTACAGCAATCTTTTAGGAAATACTATTATATTTTCACACACTTGTATGTGTTGTCTCCTTTAGTCTTCACAGTGCTGTGTGATAGCTACTGGTCACCTTGACTTGACAGAAACTGAACTGCACTTAAATACATTTAACATCATACATATTGCAAATTACATGGACACAGATTTCATGTCTTCTTGAAATTTCAAAGCACAGGTTTTGACTATTTTTTTTTTTTTTTGGTTTGTTTTTTTCCTGAGGCCCCATGATTATTCTGACAGTTAGAGCTTTCTGTTCTTTAGATCTAATTGGCTACTCAAATCAGTTTAAATGCCTCTTTCCGCTACTAAGTAGAGACAAGTGATGAGAAAGCAACTTGTTTATAACCGTTTATAACTTGGGTTCCCGATCTAAAATTACAAACCTTCAGGGAAGTGATGAATGTAGATTTGCTTTGCTTTGCTAGGATCTTCAGGATAAGGCAAAAGAGCCTCATTTCAATACACCGGACTTAAAATATTGCACAGAAGATGGATCAGAACTAATAGCTTTGGACACAAACTTAAATACTCAGCCTTCTCACAGCCTGTCTTCAGGTTACTATTTTCCTTATCACATGGAAATGGTCCACAATCTGCTATAGATAGATGCACTAGTAAAACTTGACAATTTACGACAAACTCTTCAAGAATAAGTAATGTAATTCCTTGTTTCCTTTCCATAAAAATGTATTGGTATGCAATTTTTATATTTCACAGTTCAGCAGCATCTAGGCACGCTTTCTTCCACTGCTTCAATGGTGCTACTTTTAATTTTATCCTCCTTAGCCGTCGTAATTAAAGTGATCAACAGTGGCTTCCCGGCGGCTTTGACACAGTTACAAGCCCCTAGCAGACTTATGCTTTTAAAGGGAAGGAGAAGAAAAAGACTAGTTTCATTTCACAGTGAACAAGAAAACCAAGCTTCTCCAATCCTCAACTTTATCCAATTGTTCTTTCTGCAGCCTTTGGATCTTAAGAATCAAATAAAAATGGCTGCTATAGGGGGGTCCTCTTTATGCTTGCCGCAAATGTCACCGAGTAACATTACTTTAGGCCAAAAATGTGCCATGGATTTTCGAAGGTGACTTAGAACTCAGGAACTGTCAGCCTGATTGCTGAGATTATTACCCACCCAAGTTTGGCTCACAATGTGAGGGACTTTTATTCAAAGTATATTCAAAATACACATTGAGAAGTCCTTCTAATTAAAAAGTATGCATCTACATACATTCTTGAAATAAGCTTTCAAAAGTTTTAAGATATATCAAACAATATAATTTGCAACCTTACTCCGTAAATTTTTGAACAGAATAATGCCCCCTATTGCCACCAACAAACCTCAAATACCATATCCTTTATCTCCCTTCACAACACAAAATCTTATGCTTGTGTTGTCTTCAGCGTTTGACACAGTTTTAGTAACTGGATTTTAAATTTTGACATTTTTAAAAAAGTTTCATTTAGTGTCCATATTTTACAGGAGTCTCAAAATGGTCCTTCAGGTTCCTCAATTTTATAGTAAACTAAGAAAAAGAACTTAACTGTCACAGGAACCAAAGCTCTGTTATTAGGCACTGAGAATAGACAAATGTTGTCTTCAGCGTTTGACACAGTTTTAGTAACTGGATTTTAAATTTTGACATTTTTAAAAAAGTTTCATTTAGTGTCCATATTTTACAGGAGTCTCAAAATGGTCCTTCAGGTTCCTCAATTTTATAGTAAACTAAGAAAAAGAACTTAACTGTCACAGGAACCAAAGCTCTGTTATTAGGCACTGAGAATAGACAAATAAAAGAAAAGAAAAGAGAGAGAGAGAGAGAGAGAGAGAGAGAGAGAGAGAGAGAGAGAGAGAGAGAGAGCGAGAGAGAGAGAGACAGAGAGTGTCACTCTCTGAACACACAAAAAAAACATACACAAAA
>NW_008353486.1:188384-190884 GCF_000622305.1 Nannospalax galili | reverse complement strand
CCAGTACTCTTCTCTAAAATATCACTATAAAAAGATTAGACACACACTTAAGTGTCTTATTGGTCTGAAATGGATTACGTACATTAAACCTTGTGACGACTGTGTTGAAGCAAAATACAAAATATATTTTCATCTTGCTGCCCTAGGCTTATTATAGCTTAAATAAAATCTCTAAATAAGATACTCTATATGTTTTAAAGGTTTGGGGTTTCTCTTTATAATAACTGAAAACATGCCCTTTTTCAATGAAATTACAAAACCAAAATTAAACTAATTCTTCCTAATAACAGAACTGATAAAATGTGCAATTAGGAAAAATAAAAATTTTAGTTTGAATTTAATTTTAAAACTTTGACTCACAGAGGTTATTTAAATGTAACAATATTTATAAATATAAGTGAAAGTCAGTATTCATAAATATAGAAGTATAAGTCTATGCATATTTTATAATTAAATATAATTAGAATATACTCACAAAACCAACAAAAAATTACTATCCGGTTTTACCAAAACGATGTTTAATTTTTTTTTAACAATTGTAGGGTAGCTGTTTCTTTTATTATATTAAGAATATATAGTGAACTAATTTAAATCTACTACAATTGTCAGTATGATAGACAAGTCCTGTTTAAATATTTTGCAACCAAAATCAAAAGCACAAGATCAGGCTGGGCATGGTGGCGCACGCCTTTATTCCCAGCACTTGGGAGGCAGAAGCAGGTGGATCTCTGAGATGGAGGTCAGCCTGGTCTACCTAGTGAGTTCCAGGTGTGGCTAAAGGGAGATCCAGTTTAAAAAAAAAATCCAAAAAGTACAAGATCGATGTTCCACCTCTCAAGCTAACAAAATGCTTTTTAAAGATCTACTTTTGGGGATGGCCGAATACTTGCTGCTACTGCAGAGGAACACAGTTTGGTACCTAGCACCCATACTGGGTAACAGCTCCAAGGGATCTGACACCCTCTGTTGGCCTCCATGGGCACTCCCACATATATGTATACACATACACACATAATTAAAAATAAAATAAATCATAAATGTTTAATACGCAAAAAGTAGCTTGCTTATTTTCCTTTTTACTAAATATGTCATCTGGGTTCATTTCTAAGGTCAGTAAAAAAATGTAGCTGTACCTGTACTTTTTTTTGGATGGTTTGTCTTTTCAGTTAACTAAGGACTGACCAACCTAAGATCATTTCCTATACACAGTTTTATTTAGAGGATTCAAACATTCCTGCAAACCTTTGAAGACAGATACTGTAGACCTAGGACTTGCTGCTAAGTTGCAGGGAGGCCCTCCCACTTGCTAAGGTTAAGAAGAGGCTCTAACACCAACCGAGTACAAAACAGGCCACTGGACTGACAGATTAAAGATAAGGGGAAAATGTTAACTCTGCTTTATAAAATCACTGAAATTATTTTCTGATATTTATTTTAAAAAAGCTTTCAGATATCTGGAGAAACAATGAAAATCAATTAAATGAGTATCTAATGGTGCAAAGGGGTTGGGATTATTCCTCAGTGGCATAGCACACACTAAGCATGTGTGAAGCCCTGGTTTAATCTCCAGCACTAACACACACACAAGCACAAAACATGAAGATACAAATTAACCATGAAAAGAATTTCTTTTAAGAAGACTTAGAAGATAATATGTACTTAGACCATGTTCTCACTAAAACGTGCAATGACAGTCCTAGCAGAAATTGAGAAAAATTAAAAGGTTAATAGTATTTGCTTTTGAGCTGCCTTTTAGAACAGTTTTTCCTTAGAATAACTTAAGAGTCTGTACATCGGGATCTACAGAACAAGACTACCAAGTGACTTAGAAATTGCTTCGAAGGCTTGCAACCTAAAACTGCACTAGTTAGGAAAATATTTAGGAGAACACTGGGATTCAGAACAGAGCTGGGAACTGAACTCTATTATGAGTCCCAAAATATGAGAAAAGCAAATGTGTGTAAGTATTTGGATATACAGACCATTAACAAGAAAGGTACTTATAATGTAGGATTCAAGAATACAAGAATCAGATAATATGTGGAGCTTAAAGTCCTAAAGAGACAAAAATAATCTCATTTGTAACGGACTTCCCCAGTAATAATCTATTTTGCTTTAAAGACCTTCAAATAAACATTTATTATTCCTGTTTATAAATCTTTTCTTCAAAGAAACTCCTTATTGCAAATTTTTCATGTTTAACTCATTTGTTATTAGCTGACAAAGAACATGAAAAATAGGTTCTCCCTATTCCCCTTCATTTATTTATTGAGCATTTACTGAATACTTGGTGCTAGGTATATCAAGTCCTTGCACTTTGACTGGCTCAGAGCTGAAGAGAAGAAAGAGATGTGCAATTAGATAATTATTGGATAATAAATGAATTATATTGTAAAGATACTAAAAAATGTAGTAGAAAAAGAATCAGGAGGGGCTGGAGAGATGGCTCAGTGCTTAAGCATATTGGCTGCTCTCTCAGAGGACCTTGATTCAATTCCGA
>NW_008353486.1:180090-188153 GCF_000622305.1 Nannospalax galili | reverse complement strand
AGATAGAGAGAGAGAGAGAGAGAGAGAGAGAGAGAGAGAGAGAGAGAGAGAGAGAGGGGGGGGGGGGAGGGAGGGGGAGAGAGAGAGAGAGAAATACTAACCAGCCTTAAAAAAGAAGGAAATCTTGTTATATACTACAAAATGGGTGAACTTGATGATATGTTAAATGAAGTAAGCTGGTCAAGCTGGGTGTGGTGGCTCATGCCTTTAATCCCAGCACTTGTAGACTGATATAAGAGGCTTGCTAGTTTGAAGCCAGCCTAGGCCACATAGTGAGTTCAAGGCCAATCACAGATACATGGCAAGACTGTCTCAGGCAAGTAAACACACACCAGTGACAGATGTCAAATATTGCATGATTCAAATTATTAGTGAGGTACTTAAGAATCAAATTCATGAGACCAGCACAGAATAATGTGATCAACAGTATTAGTAGAACAAGAAAAAGCTAACAGTTTTAATAGGTACAGAAAAAAGTGTGGAAAATATCAATATCCACTCATGGTTCAAAGGAAAAAAATAATACATTTTCTTGGAAAATAACTTCATTGTTCTCATAAAATACATACCTATGTAAGGTGGGCATAGTGTTATGGAGCTAAAAAGGGGAAACAAGAAGGTACTAATCAACAGGTATAAAGTTTCAGGTAAACAAAATGAGTAGATCTGCATTGTACCTATAGTCATTAATACTGTTTTATAGGCTTAAAAATTGAGATGGTGGGTCTCATGTTAAGTGTTCCTATCATAACAAAATAAAAAATTAAAATGCCACCTCTCTGGAGAAATCAAAAGACTTCGGTTAAATAAAAGCAGGTCCACCCCACCCCACCCCTAAATGCACCACCTCATTCTGTTAATATTGCGTAACTTTTGTTTTTATTTATGTATTTTAATTTTTTAATTAAAGTATTAAACAAGTTCCCATTCCTAGAAGAAATCTAAAGCATGCTATGATCATATTTTATATACTATTGAATTGTTAATGTTTTGTTTTGATTTGTTTGGGGGATAGTCTCATGAAACCTAGGATGGCCTCAAACTCACAACTCATTGTGTAGCTGAGGATGACCTTGAACACCTGGTCCTCTTGCCTCTATCTCCTGAGAACTGAGATTACAGCTGTGCCCCACCACACCTGGTTTATGCAGTGCATGGGATCATACCCAGGGTCTCTTGCAAGCTCAGGTAAAAGCAAACACTCTATCAATGAGCTACATCTCTAGCCCCTATGATTTTTTTTTCCCCCCTCTGTTGAAACAGAGTCTTGCTATGTTGCCCAGGTTGGTCTAAAACTTCTGGGCTTGAGTGATATTTCTGCATCAGCTTCTGATGTAAAATGGGACATAGATTTGTGGTACTGTGTCTGGCTATGCTTAACAATTTTTGCATGTGTTCATAACTGAGTGTGGTTAATAATTTTTCCTTCCCACAAGAACAAGCAATTTTGTTTTTAAAAAGTAAACTATCATGATGGCTAATCTTGGTTGTTAATTTGACACACTTAGGAAGAGGGAACTTCAACTGAGGAGGAATTTCCTCCATGAGACTGGCCTGTGGGCATGTCTGTGGGGAATTTTCTTCCTTTTATTTTTAAGACAGGGCATAACTATGTAATCCTGGCTGGTCTCAAACTCACTACATAGACCAAGCTGTCCTCAAACTCGGAGACTAGCCTCAAACTCAGAGATCTACCTGTCTCTGCCTCTGCCTCCTGAGTGATGGGATTACAGGCATGCACCACTATGCCCAGACTTGTGGGCATTTTCTTGATTGCTGATTGATATAGGAGGGCTCATCCCACTGTAGGTGGTGCTATCCCTAGGAAAATGGGCCTGGACTATATAAAAACAGGAATTGATCAAGCTAGAGGAAGAAAGCCAGTAAGCAGTATTCTTTTTTGGTCCCTGCTTCAGGTCCTGTATTGGCTCCCCTCAATGATAGACTGTAACCTGTAAGTCAAATAAACCCATTCCTCCCCAAGTCACTTGTGGTCACTGTTTTATCACTGCAACTGAAAGTAAACTAGGACACCTAGATCATAAGAGTGCCATGTATTTCTGCTGTGTTCTCTGGGGACACCCTCTAGGATGCTAGCCACCTTGCTATGAAGAAGCTCAAACTAGAGAAATAGAACATATATAGAAGCCATGCAGAGGTGTTCCAAATGGTGTTCATCAGAGATCTTGGATGAAAGCCAGCCGCACACACACTGTGAGGAAACAAACCATCTCTAGCTTGTTCTAACTAACAGAATCTAACATGGAGACACTGAGCAGAATTAAATGGTAGTTTTATGTTAATATATTTGCAGTGTTTATGCAGCAATAGAGAACTTGAAAGGAGTGTACAGAAATATCTTTGGGATTACTTAAAGAACAGCTTCTAAGCAACACAGGACTTCTTTGATTAAGTGGGAAATGAATGTAACAAAGCACAAAACTGGCACATGGCCAACCAGCTATGTCACAGACCAGCTCTTTAAAAACTATTTTTTATAATTTATTTATTTACTTGGGGGGGTGTGGGAGGGAACATGAGTTATGACATGCATATAGAGGTCAAAGGACAACATTTGGGGAAATCAGTTCTCTCCTTTACCATGTGGGTTTCAGGGATCAAACGTGGGTCATCGGGCTTGGGAACAAGCACCTCTACCTTCTGAGCCATCTTGTCAGCCCCTAGAGCTTCCCTTTCTAAGGAAAAATAATTACTAACATATGAATATAAGACAGCCAACTCAAGTCATAATAGGCACAAAGAAATAATACTTTGTGGGATACCATGATTATCAATTATCACTTCGTTCTTCTAAAAAACAAAAAGAATCAAGGAAACAAATCCTACAATCCATTTGTTGTTGTACCCCAAGAGGTAAACAGTGGTAACAGTCATGACTTTTCAGTTCTGTCCTTTCCAATACATATATAGAATTTCAAAATGGAGTTCCTATGATGTGCTATTTCACATACTTCTTTTTATAGAAAATGAGATTGTAGGTATTTTCCCATGTCCTTAACATTCGTTCAAAAATTAAACGAGTTTGATATTTTAAAAACATTATTATTAAATAATTAAAATATTATTTTCAATGACCTGAAGTTGAGGCTGCCTAGCTTCAGGTCCTTGCTGCTACTCATTATTGTGACAACGAGCAGTTCTTGTACCTCTTTCTGTGTCTATTTCCTCAATTGTAAAATGAAGATGATGATGCTCTTCTTATAAAACTGCTATAATGATTAAATAAGGAAATCTATTTAAAAGCACTTAGACTCATGACACAGAACCAAGTGCTTAATAAACATTAGATGATAATTATTAAGATATGTAAAATTTACAGATAGGTAAAATAATTTTTAAAATCTATTTTGCAGACAGATAATTTAAATATCAAGTATTCTGAACTTAAAATCAATTCATAGTGTGTCTTTGAATTTAACTGTATTTTAAAATTTGTTAAATTTAAATATAAAATTTATATTTTTTAGAACTTGAAAGACTATGAAACAATTTTTCACAAATATAGTATCAACAAATAACCTTTCTTTTAAAGTACTCTTTCTGTGGTTCCTGCTTGAATGGCTCCTTCTGATCCACCAAACCTCAGTTCAGTGTCAGCTTTGAGGTCTTCGAGCTTCTACCTTCTCAAATCATCTCTGTATCACACACTTTACACACTGTAACCACTTTGTCTCTTTTCCCACCAGAATATAAAGTCTATCTGAAATGCAACCTAATGTTTTCTGTCACTATAAATAGACTTGGTTTAGACATATGATACAAATATTTGGAAGTAATCAGTCTAAAAATAGATGATGTAAGAGACGGTTAGGCATTGAAAAAGTTAATATAAAGGCTACATGGTTTTCTTTGTTGATTATTTCTGTTGTTCTAGCCAAGGCTGGCCTGGAACTCACTATGCAGCCCAATCCAGGCTGGCAAAATTGCAAAAATCCTCCTGCCTCAGCCCCCTGGATGTTGGGATTACAAGCATGAACTATTGCACCAGGCTTAGATTAGTATTTTTCAAACTTTTTTGACCATTATATACAGTTAAAAATACATTTTACTGGGGCTAGAGAGATGACACAGCATTAAGAGCACTGGCAGAGGACCCAGATTCACTTCCCAGCACCTACATGGTGGCTAACAACCATCCATAACTTTGGTTTCAGGGGATTTGATGCCCTTTTCTGACCTCCATGAGCACTGCACAACATGGGTGCACCTACACACATGCAAGCAATACACTTATACACATAAAATAAATAATATTTAAAAATAAAAAAATACATTTTACTTCAAGTCAAGTAAGCACACAGACCCATATACCTGGAAAAAAGTTACACACCCCCCACTATTGTAGTCTGGTTTATTCTTTTTTATTAAAAATGATGACCTAGCAAACTGATTTTAAATTCCATTATTTCATAAAGACCTAATGTTAAAATAATCCTTTGACTCATTAAACTTATCTACAAAGTCCTAAAATATCATGTGATTTTATGTATGAGTTTGGTGACAGGTAGGATTGTCATAGTTTTCAAATTCATTACAAGGTTCATGTCTTCCTATTTTTAAGGGCTTCTGTTGTTTTATGTTTATTATTATTTGTGAAGCACTAGACAAAAAATAAGCATGAATAAAATATAGGGATGGAGGTTTATAACAGGAGAATGCATGGTCTCTGGAAACTAATAATGCTCAGGTTCAAATCCTAGATTCACCATTACAGACTGGGGGACTTTGTAAAGTGTACTGTGCCTATCAGTTTCAGGCTTGTTATCTGGAAATTAGTTTGAATATTTTCATGGAGTTATATAAAATATACATGGTAGATACTCAATAAACAATAGGTACTCTCAGCCAGGCGTGGAGGTGCATGTCTTTACTCCTAGCACTCAGGAGGCAGAGGCAGGTAGATCTCTGTGAATTCAAGGCTCTACCTAGTAAGTTCCAGGTTAGCAGGGGCCACAGGGAGACCTTGTCTCAAAAAGACCAAAACAACAACAACAAAAAACCCAATAGGTATTCTATTCTGATTTTGATGTTTATAATAAAATTCTATGGAGATAATATAATCTTAAATAGTCAGTGATAAAATGTCAATTAACAAAAAATTACTTATAATGTGGAATTTATAAAATTTTAGGATTTTACTTTTTCTCAGAGTTAACAATGCTACTTAGAAATAATGACAACATGATCCTATAGGATGATTCATCAGCTGAGTAAGTGTACCACATACCCATGATGAGGTCTATGGAAAGATAATTTAACAAAAATATGAGCAAACCCCCCTTTAGCCATGTTATATTTATGATTATAATGAATAACTTTTGGTTTCTGCAACCAATGTTCCTCACATCATTCAGCTGCCTGCTGCAGAGTGGGGGAGCTGTGCTGGCGGTCTGCTTACTCCCTGCCTTTAAAGCTGCATCTCTTCTTGCTTGCTCAAGCAGAACTCTTGCTCTTTCTTTAAGTTCTTCTTGTCGGGACAACATTCGGTGCTTAAAAGAAAAGATACAGAATTAGAAGGCAAAATTTTAAAAAATTGTAATCACATTTATAAATTAATTCAAGCTCGTCATCAGGTTTGCATGGCCTGCTGAGTCATCTTATTGGCCCTCATTCTATTTTGTTAGAACATATTCTCACAAGGTATATGTGTGTATACATTATATTATACATTTGTCACATTTTCTCATAAGCATAGTATAACCTAGAAACCAAAGACATTTTAAAAAGTTCAGTTTTATTTTTATAGTCTAACAGAACTTTGATAACTCTGTACCTTTAATTTGTACACAGATATTAAATACCTGTGGTAATACTTTTTTTTCATAAAGAAAGTATTTTTATTGAATTATGATTTAGTACAATATAGTTTGATGGCATTTAGATCCACTCTCCTCTTTGTACCTCCCCTACTGCCTGTGTCCGAGTCAGTGAAATTTCTTATATGTATAATATGGCCTATAGAGTATGATTTGTGTCCCCCCCGTGTCCTTCAGTGTAGATCTATCACACTGGGTCCACTAAGAGTCCCAGGGCTCCCAGCAGTCAAAACACCAAAAGTTCCTTAGGTTGGTTTGGAATTTCTTACCCACTTCCCCATATCGATGCTGGGATTTTGTCTGATTTGAGCTTGCATAAGACTTACGCATGCTGTCACCATCACTATGAGTTCATATGAATAAATGACCAGCTGTCTGGATGGCAGCACACATGAATCTAAGAGCTTTTAGAATCTTTCCGCTGCCTCTTCTGCAATGTCCCTGAGCTTTGGGAAGCAGAGATTTGAAAGAGCTGTCTGATTTAATAGTGTTTTAAACTCCTGACAGTATTTATAGAACATTTAACCTGCTATTTGTTTAATTTAGGGTCTCATTTATTTAGGGGGTCACAGTCTAACTATGTAGCCCAACCTTGCCTTGAACGTTGTAGGCTAGCCTTGAACTCTCGATCTTTTCTGCTTTTGTCGCTTGAGTTCTGGGGTTATAGGTATTTGACATCACATGTGGCTAAAGCTACTGTATTGTTAAAAAGAGCCTAAACTATTTTCATCCATTGATTACTTTATAATGAAACTATCTTATCAGAACTGGAAAAAATATTCTCCTGGATTAACTTGTAATTTTACAATGTATTTGGAAGAACAACAAATATTGGCCACAAATGGAAATCAGTTCTTATATAGTGGCTTTAATTCAAAAACACAATATCCACACTGGTTAAGAATTTTGGGGTCACAGGGCTGGAGAGATGGTTCAGTGGTAAAGGGCACTGGCTGCTCTTGCAGAAGACCTAGGTTTGATGCCCAGCAAGCACCCACACAGTGGCTAACAACTGTCCATAACTACAGTTCCAGAGGAATTTGATGCCCTCTTCTGACCTCCATGGGCACTGTATGACATGTGTGCACTCATACACACATACAATACACTCATGAGGCAATACACTAATACACATAAAATAATACATACAATATTTTTAAAATTTGGGCTCAGATAGAACTCAGTTCAAAAGCCAGTTCCATCATGTAATTTTAGCCAAGTCAATCTCTCTAAGCCTCTTTCCTCATGTATAAAGTGGGGATAAAAGTAGACCAGCTCTTCTAAGAATAATATAAGAACAAGTAACTGAATAACAGAAGACTACTGGCACATGGTAAGCACTAGATAAAGGTTAAATATTACTACATTTTAAATCCCTCAATTTCCCTGTTCAGCTTTAAGGCCCTAGTAGGTCTAAATTCTATAGTTCATTTCCAATCAGCTACATAAACCCTAAAAAACTGTACTTTGATTGTAAAAGCACATCAACACTCATTTTTTTCTAATTAGAAATGTACTTTTTGTTCATTATAGAGCTGTTACAAAATAAAAGCAAGCAGAAAGAAGAAAAAAATCAAAGTAATTTATTAATCATGGCTCCCAAAGTGAACCAACCCACCTTCCCCTGTTGAACCCAGACACGCAATCTGTTGCTGAGTTACATACCAGCCACATCAATTTTTTTTTCACTTAATATTGTATTGTGAGGAAATGTTATCTGATGTCCACACATTTTTTCCCTTAAAAACATGATTCTTTTTTTTTTTTTTTTTTTGGTCTTTTTGAGACAAGGTCTCTAGTCCAGCTGAGGCTGGACTAGAACTCACTTTGTAGACCAGGCTAGCCTTGAACTCACAGAGATCCGCCTGCCTCTGCCTCCCAAGTGCTGGGATTAAAGGCGTGCGCCACCACACCTGGCATGAAAACATGATTCTTAATAGAATGCCTAAAATTCTATTATATAGATTCATGATACTTCAGCTAACTTATTTAATTGGACATATAGGTTGTTGGCAATTTTTCACTATCATAAATTCTTTCATAAAGATCCCTATACATAGATTTGTTGAACACAATTCTTACTCTTAGGTATAATTTCTAGAAATAGAATCAAATGAGATAAACATGTGCTTTGTTTTGGGATTTGGTGGTACTAGAGATTGAACTCAGGACCACTGAGCTACATTCCAGTCACTTAAAAAATTATTTATTTATTAACCACATACT
>NW_008353486.1:173845-179893 GCF_000622305.1 Nannospalax galili | reverse complement strand
GCACGTGTTTCTAATCGCTATATATGTGACTATTACTAGTCACAGTCGGTTACTTTCTGAGCTCCTTGGCATCTAAGCATGGATATAAAGTTGTTAGGAAGATTTCAGTGGTAATGTTTTTCACATCTACTAATTATTAAGGAGCACTAATTTTTATGCTTTGAAGAATTATTATTATTATTATTTTTATCTTTTTGAAGCAGGGTCTCCCTGTAGCCCCAGCTGTCCTGGAACTCACTATGTAGACCAGGCTGGCCTTGAACTCAGAGATCCACCTGCCTCTGCCTCCCAAGTGCTGGGACTAAAGCCATGCACCACCATGCCCAGCATATTATTATTTTTTTAATCATTATTTTTAAAAATTTTAATAACTACATGATTAGAAGAAGCATTTAACTACAACTTTAACATATTCAGTATCACAATCCAGAGCAAGAGTACATCTCTTTCAAAGTGGGTGCAAGTTTCTAGGTTCACAGTTATACAATATTGAACTCAGTATAAGCCCTGTAAGACATAAAATTGAATGAGTTATTTAACCTTTCAAAAAGATCTCCATTTCATTTTAGAATATATTGTTCCTTGCAGAAAGACTCATTGTTTTTGCTACTAACACTGAGATGTTGACGCATGCATCTATAATCCGTATGTATCTGATTATTACTAGTCACAATCAGTTGCATTTGGATCCTCGGCACCTGTGTATGTCTATAAAGTCATCGGGTAGGTTTCAATGGTAATGTTTATCACCTCTGCTAATTAGCATGACGTAAATTTCCATGCTTCCTCCTCAAATATACTTTTATTTAAATTTGTTGATTTTGTGTGTGTGTGTGTGTGTGTGTGTGTGTGATTCCAGTGACTTTTAAGTTTTACTTTGAGAAAGGGTCTTGTTAAACTTTTCAGGTTTGCTTACAGTTGTGGTCCTCCTGACTAAGCCTCCAGAGAACCTGTGGTTACAGGAGTGTTCCACCTTGTCCAGCAGTTTTATTTGTTTGTGGTGTTTTTTTTTTTTTGTTGTTATTTTTATTTTTTTGAGAGTGTGCTCAGTCAAGTAAATCCGTGTCTCAGCTTCCTTTATAGCTGGTACTCAGTTGTGAGCCACCAAGCCTGGTTACTATAAATACATTTTTAGTGTGTGCGTACATATGTGTATGTGTGGAGGCCAGAAATCAACTTGAGTGGCCCTTGATCACTCCTCATCTTATTATTTAAGATAGATTAGAACTTGGCTAGGCTGGCTGGTCAGTGAATTCTAGGGATGGGTCTCTCTGCCTCTCCAGAACTGGGATTACAACACACATTGCTGTGTTGGCTTTTGACATGGATACTGGGGA
Source organism: Nannospalax galili (assembly GCF_000622305.1). Taxonomy (NCBI): domain Eukaryota; kingdom Metazoa; phylum Chordata; class Mammalia; order Rodentia; family Spalacidae; genus Nannospalax; species Nannospalax galili. Next base: position 178,556 of record NW_008353486.1, on the reverse strand, counting down.
TTCAAACCCAGGTATTTATACTCGTTGCATAGGCACTGTACCAAATGAGCTGTCTCCCCAGTCCCCAACATAAACATTTCTAAGGGAACGGACACACACTGCTAAAATGCCCTTCATTAAACAGACTACTTACATCTGGTCTATGCTTATTTTTTCAGTGTTGTTATGATCACAACCAAAGACAAACATGTGGGGGTAGAGCTGAGGAACAAGGATTTGAGAATCAGAAAATATTGGCTTTGAACTTTAAAATTTATTATATAATCTTAAGTAAACCTTGATTACCCATCAATTAATAGGCTTCAACCATTTCATGTGATGCAATGTTTAAGGAGGATGTGTAAAGCTACATAATTGGCATCACATGTACTAGAAACTTAAGTGGACATTACAACTTTGTTAAGTCTATATCCATATTAAGCTGCCGTATCTTCTGTAATCTAATGCTTACAGGATTCATAACTATTTTATTAATTACTAAGAAAGAATAAAAACTATCAATTAAATTCTAACATATCTTTCTTCATAGATTTCAGACAAGCTAAAATACAAGAAGATATATATCTGAGAATTGATAACATAGTATACAAAAAGAGAAACAGAATTTAAATGTAGTTACCCCATAACAGGGGTTCAGTGGCCCTAAGAGATACCACAGGCTAGTCCAGTGCCAGGAATGGACTCTCACTTTTGGAGCTGTTGATCAGAGAGATCCCATAGACCCTTGAATAACACTAGCTATTGCCTTTGCACTTGGTTACCCACCGTAACGTGGGAAGACATTATATAACTGGGTCAAAGAACAAACCAGAAAAAAACAAGCTGGTATTGACCTTGAAGCAACCACCTCTGTTGGCCAGGTTTCATAGTACAAGAAGGTGCTATATTACTAGCAGAGGAAGGCAATCATCAACCTTACCCAGCTGTGAACCCTGTGAGCTACTCAAATAACAACTGGGTTGGCAAAATAAACCCACTGGTGAACAGTGGCATGAATATTATCAACCATAATATCAACCACCTACTAACTGGACTTAAGGTCTGTTCCATAATAAGGAGTCCATACCTGACACTGTTATCAGAGCCAAGAACCTGTGGCTGGACAGGTCACAGGCCACAGGGGAGAAACCACTACTATAACTTTACTATATAGACAGAGTATTAAACTGATTCGTAATGATTTGTTGCTATAGCCATAGACTAGTACATTCTCAGTTCTCACCAGAGGAGGTTCTTCATGCCACAGATGGAGATAAACCTAGAGGACCATATTACTTTTGGTGCGAGACATTGTTTTTCCAACCTAGTGCTGAATAAACCTTTAAATTTATCCTAAGGAAATCTTTTTTCCCTTTTCTTTTTTTAAAGTCAAGATCTTGGCCTTGAATTCATGGCAACTCACCTTCTTCAGCCTCCCCAGTGCTGGGATTATAGACATGAACTACTACACTTGGCTTACCCTAAGCAAAATTTGTAGTCCATGAACCAACGACTAACAAACAAATATGCATGACACTATAAATCAGTGGTAATTTCATCATCCTGTATAGCACATTAATCATGTGAATAGAATCAGTACAATAGAATTTTGGAGCTAATAGCCTTCTTAGATCTTATTTAACATCTGAGAACAGTAGTATTGAGAGTTAAAATGCCAGTTAATACATCACACTGCTAATTATTGGAGGAAAATACAAAATGAAAATCCAGGTTTGCTGATTCTTGGTCTTTAGTATTTCTAGTTTTAATGATTAATCAATTTCTATCTTTTAAAAACATTTGCCTTAATATATGATTTATAAGAAAAATCCATGTAAGATTAAGGTTCATCCAGTTCTACAGTTGTCAGTCACTAGATCTTTATTAGCCATTTACTATGTATAGACACTACTTATCATGAAAGTTTTTGGAGAGATTTAGAAAACAAAAGCTTGTTTTGAAAGCTACAATAGTTCTTTTTTATTGTAAAAATTACCTAACATCAATTGTGCAAATCAGTGAGTTTCACTGTGACATTTCCATGGACACATATGCTGTGCTTTGAACTTATACCTTCTCTGCTACTGTACTTTTTCAGTTCTAATAGTCCCACTCCTTCCAAGTACCTCAGCAAACTCATAAATGATGGCACCGTAAACCTCTCACCATACTACATGATGGACTGACTGCAATGCCCTGTTTCAGTCAACAATCACTTGAATGTAGTCTTCCTTGATGACTGGTTCTCAAGTCCCTTGTGAATTTACTGCAGATGCTGGGACTTATATAAAATACTTTTATATACAACCTATGCATCGTCTCCTACATGTAAAATACTATGCACTTTATGTTTTGCAGACTAATGTTAAGAAAAGTGTGGATATGCTTAATTCAGACAATTTCCCCCCAACTAGTTCTGCTCTGTGGTTGACTGAATCTGGAGAAGTGGAACTTGTGGACATGGAGTCAATGGTACTAAATATAAAAGGCCCATAACTCTAGATTGCTATTCAAATTCCTACACTGGGACCTTTAACAAAGTCAAGAAAAAGCTTTTATTAATTAGTATCACTGACTTAGAAGAACATCTGAGCAACAGATATGAAGAAATGCTCCAATTCCTTTTGGACTGAGGATCTCTTTATGTGCTTGAAAATTACTAAGAACATCAAAAAGTTTGCTTATGTAAAATATACCTATTGATATTTACCATTTTGGAAAGAAAAACTGAGAAATTAAAAGAATTTCTATTTTCATCTAGAAATAGCCAAACAATATGTATTCACCACTTTAAGAACAAAGAATTAAGTAAGGACTGGTGGTTTTTTTTTTTTTTTTTTTGGTAACTCTCATTAAGTAAAAAGTATCTCTGGGCCCAACGAGATGGCTCAGAGTAAACTGGCTTGTTTTTATGCCTGATGACCTGAATTCAATCCCTAGTCCACGTAGAGGGAAGCAAGTCCTGAAAGCTATTCTCTGACCTCCACATGTGCACCGTGGCATGCACATACACACAAACACACAACAAGAAAAAAAAAATTTTAAAGGAGTATCAGGAATCATGCAGCCCTCAGAAAACACCACATTCATTTGCAAGAGAATAAAAGTGATAAAGGCAGATAATATCCTAATATCATAAAATTATTTCAACTTCAAGTGTTCTTTGAAAGGGTTCTGAAGTGCTTCCGAGGTCCCCAGATCATACTTGGATTTGTTTTTTCCAGTGCTGCGGATTGAACCCACGTCTCAAGCACACTGAGCAAGAGCTCCCCTCTGAGCTACATTCCCAGAGCCTCATATCCTACACTGAGAATTACTTCAGGAACACCAGGCTTTGATGGCACTAAGACAATACTGTGACTGTAACAGAAAAAAACAAACCAAAACCTGTGGGAAGCGGGCGCGGTCGCACTGGCCAAAGATGGCGCCCTGGCCGGCTGCCAAGCCCTGTGACACCCACTTGTTTATCCCAGTTTAAGCATGCGCAACAGAGTAGATCACGCGCCATCAGCATGACGCCCTGCGTCATGCTGCGTGATACTGCCGTGTGGCCCTATGAGCTTCGTTGCTCCAAGTCTGCTGATCCCGTGTCTGACAGCGATTGGTTGTGTGCGTGGGATAGAAGATATAAGAAGGGAGACCAGAATAAAGAGAAGAAGAAGCTTGAACCTCATCTTGGTGTCTGTGTCGTCTCTCCTTGACTCTGCCGGACGGAGTCTTGGGTTGCGGCAAAAACCAAACAAAAAAGCACTACCAACAACTCTAAATCAAAAAGTGATTCAGAAGAGTTGGCTTGCAAAAGTGAGAAAATTTTGGGTATACCTTATTCAGTTTGGTTTGCTTTAAATTTTTCTTTTTTTAAAAAATGAGTACATAAATGTTTAAAAAATGTAGCTCAGTTGGTAGAACACTTGCCTACCATGTCCTGGCTTTAATACCAAGCACCACCATTACATACACTGGGTACAGTGGCTCGTACCTATAATCCTAGCATTCAGAAAGTGAAGGCAGGAGGAAGAGAAGCTCAGCTACACTTTAAACTGGAGGACAGCCTGGGATACATGAGACTCTGTTTAGAAAGAGAGAGAGAAAAGAGAAGAGAGAGGAGAGGGAGAGGGAGAGGGAGAGGGAGAGAGGGAGAGAGGGAGAGAGAGAGAGAGAGAGAGAGAGAGAGAATGAGAATATGAATCTATGTCTCAAAAAGTGCTTGCAATAAACATATGCTAAAAATCCTAATAAAAAAAAGTAGGTGTTGGCTGGGGAGATGGCTCCATCATCTGCTAAAGTCCCTGTCATTTTACTGCATGAAGACTTGAGTTCGGAGTCATGTAAAAAGCTGGGTGTGTCTATGGCCCTTGCCTTGTGGGGAGATAGAGACAGGCAGATCTCTGGAACTCATTGGCCATCCAGCAAAGCCCAATCGATGAGCCCCAAGTTCAGTGAGAGACCCTTTCTCAAAACCTAAGGTGGAGGGTGATCAAAGAAGACATTCGACACTTACCACTAGCCTCCACATGCTTACAATACACATCCATATCCCCCATATAAAATGAAGATAGATTTAAAAGAGAGAACCATATATCATAATTTTATAGGAAAATTTTTTTTGGATGTACGTAAAAGAATAGCGTGTGTGTGTGTGTGTGTGTGTAAATGAAGATAGATTTAAAAGAGAGAACCATATATCATAATTTTATAGGAAAAGTTTTTTTTGGATGTACGTAAAAGAATA
>NW_008353486.1:155429-173582 GCF_000622305.1 Nannospalax galili | reverse complement strand
TTAAGGAGTATGCTACCATGCCAGACTTCTTTGACATATTCTTATGGTAAATACTGTTTTTTTTTAAAAGTAATGTTATATATATTTAAAAATATTTTTAAAAATTTACATGTATGTGTATGAGTCAAGTGCACAATGTGTGTGCAGGAGCCTGGAGGCCAGAAGAGGACATTAGATCCTCTGAAACAGCAGTTACAGACAGTTGTGAGCTACCATGTGGGGTGCTGTCTTTGACATATTCTTATGGTAAATACTGTTTTTTTTTAAAAGTAATGTTATATATATTTAAAAATATTTTTAAAAATTTACATGTATGTGTATGAGTCAAGTGCACAATGTGTGTGCAGGAGCCTGGAGGCCAGAAGAGGACATTAGATCCTCTGAAACAGCAGTTACAGACAGTTGTGAGCTACCATGTGGGGTGCTGATAAGCAGAACCCAGGTCCTCTGCAAGAGTAATAAGTGCTCTTAACTGCTGAGCCATCTCTCCAGCCACAGTAACGATATTTTGATTTGAAAAGCTTACATTCTTTATCCTTAAATGGGCCCAAATATTACATTACAAATTTTAAATATAAAGAAGGTATATTTCTGATTTTTCTATGATGAGAAATTGCACCTTTTATTCATGTATAACATGGTGAAATGTTCTATTAATACAAAAGAATTCAACCTTCTGGCCCCCTTACCTGGACTGTTTTGGTAGAGTGATCTGCATGATTTAAAGTGTTTCTATCAGCATCTGGATCAGACTCTGTATGCCTCAGAGAAGCATGTGTTTTTTTCGTGAGGTCTGTATCTCTACTACATGAGTATCCAAGGTTAGCTGTAGGGGATAAACTTGGTTTCTTGATAGGTGATTCACCATCTGATCTGCATTCTAAAGGTCTGGAATTCTCTAGCTTTTCTTGCTCCAGGTCACTACTGTTGTTTTGTTGGTCTGACTCCTCACAAATTGAGGTTGGAGACACATTCTTCTTCTTACTACTGATATATAAGTCACTTAATTCTAAGGTCTCAGTTTTCAATAGTCTCTTCTTGCCTAATAAAACTTGTGCTTGGGTTGAGTCAGTATTAGAGCATAATCCAGGGTCATCAGATCCTGAAGTCCTTCCAGAGCTCTGTTGGGACTTTTGGGGTTCCGTGTCACTTTTAGTCCTGCGACAGTAAGGGGAGGCTGTGCTTGGACTAAGGTGATCATCAGGAGTCTGATGTTCACTTTCTGACTCTCCAACGCCACTATCAGTTATAAACAAAGGTTCATCCTGCGATAAGTCGACTGCTCCACTGGCAGGCTGCTGTAGTTCAGGCTCCCGCTTCAGATCACTAAGTTCCGCATAGAATTTTTCTTGATCAACAGAACTATTTGTATCTGTTTCATAATTTCCAACTTTATATGTGCTTTTACTGCTGTTTTCTTCTATCTGAACCACATTTAATTCTTGACCACTAAAATGTGCCCTTATTTGATAGAGATAAGTCATAACAGTCAGTTTGTCAGGGATTGCTAATAAAACCATATCAGAAGGTTCCAATAAACGGGAAATTCCAATGCTGGCAAATCCATCATAAGCCTTCAAAAGGAAACAAAAGATATATTGAATAGCTCAGACAATCCATTTGTAAGAAAACAAAATTTTAAAGCTTTTGTTACGGTTGTAGGGCACTACTGACATTATACCATGTGAAAATAAAATTTCAAGTAAAACATGATTAAAAGGAATAAAAGTGACCAAAAACTTACTAAATAACATATTCATTTTCAAATAGAATATAAGGAAAATATTAATTAAGATAAACAATCTCAATCTTAGAATTGAATTTTAAGATAAGGAACTAAGGTATAAAGAAAAATTAGACTAATCCATCTCCAGCTTTTGTCAATTCTACCAAGTTTTTTCTCTACAGTCACTTACAGTGATTTAGAGAAAAAGTATAGTAAGTCCAAAGACCTAATTACTCCATTATTTGATATAAAATACAAGTAAATGCTCTTTAATCTTGAAACAGAAACATTTTAAAAACATAATTAAGACTGACTTTCATAATCAAGAGTGACTTTTCATCCATTGTAGAGAGAGAGAAATGTTTTCAGTGTACAACACAGCTGAGAATGTACGGCTGCAGTGAATTTGTCTGTTAGCCTTTAAATGACCGTGGCATATCAGGTTTTTCTAGTTTTGAAGAATCAAAGCTGTTTGTCAATTTACAATTAATTAATAGTATCCTGACCTAACCCCTTGGCGTTGCTAGGAAGCATTAAGAGTATGGCTGAAGGTTTAGATATAGTCCCAGAGAAAGTAAGAACTTTGGATATATTATTGCTTTGAGATGTTAAAAAAATTTTGATTCATAATAACTTACATTTAGAAGCAAAATTTAATGTTTTTCTTAAAAGAATTACTAGGTAGGTATTTAATAATTTCAGAAGAATCTTTTTTTGTGCTTACATGGTAAACTACATTTCTGCCTTTGGATTTAATCTGTATTCTCATTATAGTTTGACAAACATGAAGAAAATGAGAAATAAATTGTGCCATTAAAACCTCTTCAATTTTCACAGAATAATGGTTTATAATATAGGTACTTCAAAATATTTACTCTAGAGATGGTTCTGTTGGTGTACATATATAGGCTTGTTTTATTTTACATGTTTTAGGAAAATTAAAGTAATTTTCCTCCTTGTGTGTCTTGACTACTTAACTTGACAGACATCAATAGCAGACCATGAGGAAAAGCACCACAGGCAGTATTCTAAACCTCTTCTAATTATCTAAAACACTGGCATACTGGTTAAGATCAGATGCCACAGGTAAACACCTTTTATAGTCAGCTCTTTTTACAGACCTGGAAAAATGATTAGCTTCCTTGTGAAGAAACTCCTGCTGGTGTGTTGCTTTATGTAGCAATCCATTTTATGCACATTAATTGCACTTTGAAACAAATGAGGTTTCTTTTACAGTAGGTCAAGATTTTGCAGCATTTTCCCATAGGCTAACTCCTGCTATGGTCAATCACTCGCCATGATGATTTGTGTGTGGAGAAAGAAGAGGGCTTTGTTTTTAATATTTCTTACATTTTATTTATTTAATTAATTAATTTGTGTGTGGGTGTGTGCATACGTGCACATGTGTCATGTGTGCATGCCTGCTATGGTGGGTGTGTGGTTGGAGGACAGCTTCAGGAAGTTGGTTCTTTTCTACCATGTGGGTCCTGAAGATCAAACTCTGACCTCCAGGCTCGCCAGTAGGTGCCTTTACCCACTGAACCACCCCGCTAGCCAAGGCTCTTTTTTTAATATTGTTTTTCTGGTTTCTCTTAAAGGAAATTCTAAGGCGTTAGCAATGGAAGAGTCCCTGCTAATGTATACGCTACACATATACATGGAACCAACAACAAAGACACCGTTTCTTGGCTGCTTTAAGGCCAATAAATAGTACACCGGGTTACCGGGAAGAACTGTGTAAAGCTGAAAATAATCTGCAGGTAACAACTAAGATACTCAATGCAAACATCAGGTAACGATGAAACTTATGACTACTCAGGCTAATATATACTGAGTAATGAACAGAATCAACATTAAAAGCCTTTCTAAAAAAAAATCAAGGATTATCTGTCCTGGAAGATCTAACTGAGATTTGGGGGTTGAGCCAGTATCTAGCCATGCTAAGCACTCACTTAGCTACATCCCCAGCCTCAAGAAAAAATTTAAATGGAATAGTCTTCTCTACACAGTAATATGCAAATCAAAGTATGCTCACCATTATTAATTTCTGGAAAAAATATGTAAAGTGTGACCTAAACCTTAATGAGATTCTCTGTATCATTTAAAAATGCATAGCTGGATAAAATTATTGTTTCTTTTTAAAAATTCTGAATAGTAAATGGAAAACTCTACTTAGTAAAAGTAATTATCATTTAACTGATAGGGCCTGCTATGTTGCCCAGGCTAACTCATGGGCTCAACAGTCTTCCTGCCTGAGCCTCTCCAGTGACTGGGGCGATAGGTGTGTGCGACCACAACTGACTACCAATTAATGGTTTATTTAATAATGCTGATATCTATATTTAAATGAGCTTAGCACTTTAGTCAAATGAAAGAAAATGGAGGTAAAGAAGTATTACACTTAAGGATATAATTTAATTAGTGAGAAAAGGTCATTTCACTTTAATAAATATAGGCTTTCCAAAATTATATAATTAGTAATTCATGAGAATGACTTATATGCCCATCAGAAAGGTGCTGGGACTCCAACCCAAAGCCTTTAAGTACTCTCCCATTTAGCTAAACCTCTAGTCCAAGAAACCTAATTTCTATGAAGAATAGGATACTGATTTTCAAAGACTACTCTTTTGGGGTAGCATATTTCAATTTTTTAGAAATTACAATTTAAAATGTATTGTTATTCTACACCTATATCATGCAATTGCAAAAAAACCTTATTTTTCTGACAAAAATTTTGGTTTTGGAGAATAATAAAAGTAAAAAAATTGTCTTGATTTAAATTCTTCTTAACTGAACTTCCTAATATTTTTTAAAAACTGGGGGTTCTGACACTCTAACGTCTATTAAAAACTTATGTTTCAACCAGAAGTTACTTATCACTTTGTTGTATGAGCCCTTCTGGAATGGGCCCCTTCTCAGAGTAATGTTTTATAGCTGTAAAGCACAAAGGTAAAAAGAACCAGCTATACTAAAAATACAACTATGAAGATATAACACTGAATTTGGCAAACAGTGAAGGATGTGTTTTTTATGAACATACCGATATGTATATACATATATATGTATATACACACATGATACACACATACATACAGTGTGTGTGTGTGTGTGTGTGTGTGTGTGTGTTTGAGAACAGGGTCTCCCTTAGCCCCAGCTGGCCTGACACTTGCTATATAGATCAGAATGGCCTTGCTCTCACAGCAGTCTACCTGCCTTTGCCTGCCAAATGCTGAGATTAAAAGCACACCCCACCATGATATATATGTATCATGCATATATATAACATATATACACAAAAACTTATTTATTTATTTATTTATTTATTCATATTTGAGACAGTCTCATACAGTCCAGACTGACCAAGAATGACTTTGAACCCCTCATCTTCCTGTCTCCCGCTCCCATATGCTGGGGTAACAGGAGTGTGCCACTATGTCCAGTCAGTAATTAATATAATTTTGAATTAATTAATTTAATTTTGACAAAGTTAAAAGGCATATGTAGAAATCTACAACCACTATAGAAAGATATGAAAATATCTGATTTATACAGGTACCAAAGTCTCAGGCATGCTAACATAACTATTTGTTGCCAAGTTGACAACAGAAGGAAAATATATTATTCAAAATACATTTTCCTACAACTATGTTCAAGGACTTGCTGAATTTTATGTACAGATCACAGGTTAAGAATGCTCATTCTTGGGCCTGGAAAGATGGCTCAGTGGTTAAGAGAACTGGTTTTTCTTGCAGAGGACTCGGGTTCAATTCCCAGCACACACAGCAACTAACAATTGTAACTCCAGTTCCAGGGGAATCCAACGCCCTCTTCTGACTTCCATGGGCATTGCACAGCACAGGTGCCCTTATACACATTCAGGCAATATACTCATACACATTAAAAAAAAGAATGCTCATTCTAAGACAATAATGACATTAGCTTTTCAGTTGAGAAATTTAATTCCATATAAACATTATCTACTGTGTTCAGAACTTGGTACTTCTTTGAATATAGAAAATTATATATACCATACTGTGTATTGTGGTAAATAGATTCCTCAGCCTTAGCCACAGTGAGCTGGCTCCAACAATTCCAATCTATGCAGCTATCCTGAAGGCTGACAGGATCAGTATCTTCATACACCAGCTAGAAAGCTCTGATGTAAGTATGTGAAAATTATAACATGGAAAAATTTTGTATAATTTAACTAGAAAGTAAAAAGAACCAATGTTGGGGCCTGGAGAGATGGTTCAGTGGTTAAGAGCACTGGCTGCTCTTCTAAAGGACCTGGGTTTGATTCCCAGAACCCACACGGGGGCTAACAATCACCTGTAACTCTAGTTCCAGGGATCTGACACACTTTTCTCACCTCTGCGGTCATTGTACAAGACAGGTGCACTTACATACATGCAAGCAATACACTCCTACACATAAAATAATAAATATATTTTTAAAAAACCATCCTTAACTCCAGTTCCAGGGAACTCTGAAGCCCTCTTCTGACCTCTGTGGCATTGCACGACACAGGTGCACCCACATACATGCAGGCAACACACTCATACACATAAAATAAAAATAATAAAATAGAATTTTTTTTAAAGAGAACCAATGTTCTCTCTCTCTCTCTCTCTCTCTCTTTCTCTCTCTCTCTCTCTGTGTGTGTCTTTTACAAACCTAGGTAAGGCATGGAAGCCTTGGGTATATTTTTCAACAACTAAATGTTGCAATAAAAGCAATACGGTTTAACAAATATTTAACATTTAATGAAGGCTCATACATACAATTTGATGCCAGTCTGGCACTTGTCTTCATTAAAGTCCATGACAAACCAGAATAAACCAGTCATCCAATTTAAATTGAAGGATGAAAACCACCTCTGTAAGCTGTAGTTATGACCTCACACAATACACTCACTTTTCACAAATAAAAAATGGCAGTGAAGCCAAAATTGAAATATGCACACCCCTTCCCCCAGCATTTCTTACCTTTTTGTTGTTCTCTTTAATATCTTGAGGATTCAGAAACTTGTAGTCACTGAGGCAGAAAATGGTACAGTGGGTATGTATAATATTTGATAAAAATAGCTGTTTGTAAAACAAACTGAATCCAAAAATTTGATAGTCAATAATACCAAAGAGTAACAAGCAATTTCAGAGTAGTTCAATCAACAAAACTAACAGTGTGGAAAAGTAAACAAACAAACAAACAAACAAACAGTGATTACATATTTCATTGCCTAAAGGTGTCCATCTGCCAGAGAAGGTAGAGGAAAGAGACTAGCTTTGACAATGAAACTTATTATGAGATAATTTCTTGTTATCAATATATAAAGAGCTTATTTGTCTCTTTCCATTTGAACACTAATAAAAATTTCATAATAAAGATTTTTATAAGATTAAAAAGAAAAATCAATTAGAAACAGGAAAATTTGATTTTAGGTACTGAGAAAGAACATTTTCTGGCATATATAAAGTCAAGTATTTCAGGATACATGCTTAGAAACTTTTTGTCCTTTTGAAAATGTCCATTATTTATAAAATTAATAGGAAATGAGAAATATGTCTACTTACATTAAGTCTGGTCTAAAGTGGTGCAATATTGCACAAAAAGATAAACCATTTCTCCATGATGTAGTAAAGTTGGTGATTTTTACTCCCCGGTAGTTTTTTGTGACTTCTTTGCACCATACAAGCAATGACTGACTAGCATTTGGCTTTTGCCCCAGAATAGGACTTGGTATTGGGCTTGGCTATGGGGGGAGGGGGAGGGAAGAAAGAAAGGAGAAACATTGAAGAATTTAATGGAAGATAGAAATTAACATCTTTGACCTAACTAGATCATTTGAAACCTTTGATCTGAGTTTAGGTCCTTCAAAACTGTCAATTTATGACGTTACCTCTAAGAGGGAGACATAACTCTTAAGTTATTATCTTTAGATTTTGCCCATGGCGTTTGCCTGACAAGGAGGCAGATACGCAACATTTCAAAATTTCAGTAAGAACAAGCTAAGAACATTCTTGCTGGAAAATCATATTAAAAGTTTTGAATACTTAAGGCTAAATATTTATGTAACTCTTACACCCTAAAAAAGATTTCCCAAATGCAACCATGAACAAATACTGTTCCTTTTTGATTAGCTAAAAACAATGCATTTCAAAGACTGTTAGTACAAACTGCAGGGCTACAATGTTTTCAGGCATAGAAAAATATAAGTAGCAGAGAAATCAGTATCACATTAAGTCTGTAAAATACAAGAATCACATACGTATTTTAAATAAACACAACAATGATAATCATATACAAACATCCTTCTTACTCGAATTTTACAACAGCAAAAATAAGTTTTACTTATTTATGGTAGCAGGTACTGGTTCCAGCAGCACACACCAGCATACTCTGGATACGGTCACAATATCTTTAACTTATTATTGAGAGCTATTTTTGAATATTAGATGAGTTGGTTGTATGTGCATCTTAAATCTTAAGCACATACTTTCCTTTGTCCACATACTTAAAACTACAGTTATGGTCATAAAACTATATTGTAGACTATATTGTAAGATTTTAATTTAAAATTTTATCACTCTTAAAAATCATGTCATCTTTTGCTAAACAACTATATTATTTTGTGATAATTGTGGAGGATAATATAACTAAAAACTATGAAGAAGTCTATTAAACATTTTTTGGTTTTTAATTTACTTTTAATTAAAAGTGCGACCCATGATAACAAAACTTAGATATAAAAGAGCCTTGCAAAATAAGGTCAAAGGAGAACATTTATTTACCCCTAACATCATTTCAGTTTAACTAATGATTAGTTTTTATCATGTTTGTGTAAGGAAGACCAATGATGCCCCCACTTGACAAAAGCAGGTTAGTGCCAAACAATTAAAATCAGCCACAGAAGGCGTGGTGGCTCACACCTTTAGTCCCAGCACTTGGGGGGCAGAGGCAGGTGGATCTCTGTGAGTTCAAGGCCAGCCTGGTCTACATAGTGAGTTCTAGGCCAGCTGGGGCTACAGGGAGATACTGTCTCAAAAAAAGAAAAAACAAAACAAAACAAAAATCATCAGCCAGATAACTGTAATTTATGTGGGAAAACTAACAATCATCAAATATGGAATTTCTCATTTTTATTGTCAGATTAACAAGACATTATATAAATAATCACGAACTGGAATAGCACTGTTCTTTGACTGATCACCTTTATAAATACTGAAAAGTTTATTAATCATAAAAATCAACAAATTTGGGGCTGGTTCTCGAGATGGCTCAGTAGGTAAAGGCACTTGCTGCCAAGCCTAATGCTCTGAATCTGATCTCCAGAACCCACATGGTAGAGAGAGAGAACTGACTCCTGCAGGTTATCCTTTGACCTTCACAAGCTATACACAAACACCCAATGCTGTACACATAATACAAATATATAAATGTAACAGAAAACAAACAAATTTGGATTAATTCTACTTAATATGAAGAAGTACATTAAAAACTGATTTCCCAATATGGGAAATTTACTTTAAATAATAAATCATGTAACTTTTAAAATATTTTACAAATTGTTTTTATTTTATGTATATGAGTGCATTGCCTCCATGTATATGAATCCATCCATGTAATGCTATGCCTATGGAGGACAGAAGAGGGTGTCAGATCCCCTGGAACTAGAGTTATGGATGGTTGTTAGCTGACACATGGGTGCTGGGAGCCAAACTTGGTTCCTCTGCAAGAGCAGCCAGTGCCTACTTTTAATCACTGAGCTATCTCTCCAGTCCCTTAACTTTTAATTTAATGTGTAAAAATAAACTTAACGGCCCACTGTGACTTTCAAATCCCTCCAATATCTTGACCTGGACTTAAGAGTGGGCTATGGAAGAACCAGGGGGTTCACTGAATTTGGCACACACACATTTTCCTAAAGTTTCCATTATTTATTTCTTTTCCTATTATTTCAATGATTGTTTTTATTACAATATTTTTCCATATAAAATTATATTAAGGCATAGAATCATTCGAGCATAGGTTCTATGTACTTCATTTAGATCATCTGCAATTATCATTACACTGATTCATTCAAAACATATTGTGCCATTATAACATGAACATACCCCGTCTCTAAAAAAGTCCAATATAAAAAGGCTAAAGGAGCTAAAACTAAAATTGGATTTGTTCCAATCAAAAGCCATGCATTCAGAAAAACTTAATGCACCTTTAGCAAAAAGAAATCATATGCTGGGACTGGAGAGATGGCCTGGGTTCGAACCCCAGCACCCATGTGGCAGCTAACAACTGTTCATATTTCCAGTCCCAGGGGATCCGACAGCCTCTTCTGACCTCCACGGGCACTGCATGACACAAGTGCACTTACCTACATGCAGGCAATACACACATACATATAAAATTAAAAAAAATCATATGCAATCGAGGAAACTGATGAACTTAGAAGCACCATAAATGGTCATGTTGGTTTACAGAAAAAGAAAATTAGAGTAAAACTATTAAATGAATCATCACCCCAGAACTACTGCCCATTTATGTAATATTTTGCAGAGGATCATAAAGGAATGAAATCATTTTGAAACTGTCACTATGTAACTGGATAAAATAGTTTACTTCTTGTTATAGTCAGGTAGCAGGTTACTTGACTTAAGTCTTCCTTGTCTGTAAAATGAGGATCATTACGGTAACTGTCTCATAGCGCTGTAGTGACAAGGCCTCCTCACTACCTCTCCCAGATCTAACCTACCACTCTCTCCCTTGATCATTCTGAACCACATCCACCTTCTCTTGTTCCTCAGAGGCCCCAGGTATGCTCCAGCCTCTGCAGGGTTGCTCCGTTTGCCCAGAACTTCCCTCAGGTGTAACTCCAAGGCAACCCTCTCCATGTGACATAGTCTGCCAACGTTATTGGTAACGTAACTTTTCTCTATCACTCAATCCCAGCACAGCATTCCCTCTTGCTCTATTTTTCCACAATATTTATCTTCTTGTGTCCCATATATACTTTATGTGTTATATTTGGTTATTGACTGTGCACTAAATAAAAACTAGTTTTCCCTATTTATTAACCTATCCTAAGTTACCAGATCAGTTCCTGGTACCTAGTAGGCACTCAGTAAATACTGTGACGTGAATAAAGGCATATAAAACACTTAGCAAAAACATATGATAAAACCTTTCAGTAAGTGGCAACTGCAATTACCACACCATCAGCATGCAGCAGCAGTGTGGGATTTTGAGTTTTTGAGGCTCTTTTCTAATTTCAAAGGCCATGGATTTCTTTAAGAAAGTGAAACAGTTTTTTATTTCTTGCTTTAACTAGTAAATAATATTGACATCTTGATTTTCTATGTGCAAAATAGTTTATATAAATGCATGGCGATGTATCTATTCTCACGTGTCTGATGAAACAAGCTGTGAATGACTTTTATTTGTTTATTTATTGCTTTGCAAAGAAAGGAAGATACCAAACTCTGTCCATCAAGGGTAGAAATGAACTTTCAAATATAATTTTAAAGTGTTAATATGGCAGATTATATGTTAAAGACACTAAGGCCATTGAGTTATTCTTCCTAACAACAGCATCTTTTGCAAAAAACCTAGCCAAACAATTTTCTGCTAAATTTCTTAAATTTCAATAGCTGTGAGAAACTGCAACTCCATTTGTCGTGTTACCTGTCCACAGTGTTCCTCTTTTGCTGTTTCCTCGTCCACTGATTAGGCAACCCATTCCTCTAGGTACTGCTCTGAATAGTTTTTTCTATCCACTTTTTGAACTGATTCTCTCTCAAGATTTCAACTATCACTTCCATGCATATCATCCCCAAATACACATTTGCAGTTCCAACGATCTCAATTTGACATTTCCAGCTGGCTGTCCTTCCTGCCATATAAAATGTGAACTCAGTATGTTCAAATCATAATCTTTCCTTGCAACCTGCTCATTTTCATTGTGATTGAAAACGATACTGTTATTGTCCCAAGTGTCTAGACTTCAACCTCAGAATCATTTAAATTCTTCCTTCATCTATCATTTCTTACTAGTTAGGTCATGGGTAATTGTATTATTTGTGTTACGGTTATATTTTTGTAGTTATTTCCTTTTGTTTAGGCTACTGTAAAATCTCTTGATTTTTGTTACAAATTCTTCCATTTCTGACCCATTATCAAAATATACATGTTCTTACAGCCCACCTAACATCTCTAATGATTCTCAATACACACAGATGGCAGAATATTTCTGTACACTAAATCCCAAATCATTTTTTTTTTTTTTGTCTTTCTGAGACACGGTCTCCCTGTAGCCCCAGCAGGCTTGGAACACACTCTATAGACCAGGCTGGCCTTGAACTCACAGAGATCCATTTGCTTCTGCCTCCCGAGTGCTGGGATAAAAGGCATGTGCCACCACACCTGGCTCCAAGTCACTTTTAATAATTTACTTTCTAGAATGATTCGTCATTCTCTAAAATCCCTATGCTTTCCTGCCTAAGGCCCCAGCTTCCCCACCTCCAGACTACAGTCACACAGACCACCACTTCCACATTGAGTATCTGCTGTCACAAATACAAATTTGCACAAAATCTCATCCTAATTCCTAGTAAGTAGGGAGAAGCAATTTTCAATGTTCTTTTTATTTTCTATTTCTCTTATACTACTTCTTAAAATTTTCTTTTACTGTACTATGTCCAATTCTCTCTACAAAGTGTTCCATTAAAATTTTTATTCATTCATAGAATACACAAGGAGTAACTGCTATGTCTTATATATGTAAGCATCACAACTCCTTTGAGATAGCTATTACTATTTCGAACTTACAGTTGAGGAAATCCAGACTACACAGGTAGGAGGCAGAGGAATTTGAATACATAACTGTTTTTCCACAATGTACCCAGTGTTCTTTATAGTTCACATTTCAAGATAATGCAGTTTTAAGACCTCAGCAGAATTTATACATTCCTTAAAACTAGCACGGGCCTTAGTTAACGTCTAATCTTCAGAACATAGATCACTGGCCTATACATGTTAAATTAATTGAGTTGCTGATAAATTACCAGGTACCTGTCCAACAATTCCAGCTACTCCATAAGGGGATCATGAATTGGAGGACATCCTGGGCAACACAGCAAGACCTGGTCTCAGTACTACAAACAAATTGTCCTATTAGCTTTCCATTGCTGTAATAAAACACTCTGGCCAAAATCAGCTTGCAGAGGCAGGGTTGAAGCAAAGACCAAGGAGGAACGTTGCTTACTGGCTTGCTCCTCCTGGCTTGCTCAGCTACTTCTTTATATAGCATAGGCCCACCTGCCCAGGGTTGGTACTGCCCACAATGGGCTCTGCCCTCCTACATCAATCAGAAGTTAAGAAAATGCCCCACAGACAGGCCCACAGGCCATTTCTCAATTGTGGCTTCCTCTTCCCACATGTGTCAAGCTGACAACTGAAGCTAACCAGGACACAAACAAACAAAAAATTCCCAAAGGTAATCTACCCTAAACAATTTAAAAGGCGGAAGTATTCTGCCAATAAAAACCGTTTGCCCATTCTGTTGGATTTCAGATTTTTGGCTAGAACTAGAACAAGAGCTAATTAAGTCCAGTGCAATGAGATATATACCATTATCACTAAAGTGTAGGGTATTTTGGTCCTTCTAGTGCTGATTCTTGGAGACTTTCCCCAATTACTGCAAATCATGGTTGAAGAACACTGGATAAATCTGATCTTAGCATTTGGTAAGCCAAGAATAACAGCTCTGGTGAGAACAAGAACATTTGCATCTACATTATTCCTATATCTCTGTCTCTGTCCTTTTTCCCTTCCTCTCTCTCTTCCCCCCAAAGAATTTTCATATAATTAATTTCATTGTACTAATTAAAAATTTTTTAAAAAAATATAAAGCCTCTAGTCTAGAGGATGGCCTTGAATTCCTGATCTTCCTGCCTTTTCCCAATACTGGGACTGCAGTCCTGCAAGCAGTACACCTAGTGTATGCAGTGCTAGGAATCCAACTCAGGGCAGCATGCATGCCAGGCAAGCACTCTACCAATTAAGCCCCATCCTAGACTTCTTTACACTTACAGTGAAAGTGAAGTCATGTGTTCTGTACTACTACATAACCAATATTTATGCTGCAGGTCAAATAATATTGGAAGAAGTCTCACTTAAATTAATGTAAGACTATCTCTTTCTGAACACAATTTTTGAAAAGTTTTTAAGAAACATCAAATAATTATTCCTAAGCGAAGTTATGGAAAAACCGCACAGTCAGAGAGTAAATGAAAGTCTCAGTATTGGTTTATAAAGGTACCTCAAAGAGTGAGCTGGAGAGCGGTACTTTAGGCAGACTCTAAATAAACAGTATGAGTACTACCACTTACCTCCCAAAGAACAAAGAATGAAATACAATTTGAGAGCAAAATACAATGAAGTAGAACATACAAACTATGTTCACTTATTATCAAGTGCTATTGTGAGAAAGAGAAACTAAAGGACACGGACATTACTGTATTCAAGGAGTAGGAGACTCAGTTTTGTAAAGAAACTTTTTCTCCTCAAGAAGACAGGGTTAAACAACAGGCCCTTTCTCTATGAAAAAAAATAACCAAATTTGCCTTCTCCTAACATCATTTCCATGGAGACATATTGGGTAAATATAAAATATTATCTATGTTACAAGGCAACATTATTCAGTGTAAAAATGTCCCATGTTTGATGAGCTACATACAAACTGGAGGTCTATGTATAAACTCTAAATGTCAATTGGAAAAAAAATGCTTCTACTTTCTATGCTTAGCATTTTATACAGATTGCATTCCTCAGGGAACTTGTGTCCTACAAGCCACCCTTGTCCACATCACCTTCCCTGGCCCACATCACCCACCCTGGTCCACATCATCAGCCCTGGACCACATCACCAGCACCTTCATCTTAGAACCCGACAGTAGCTGTGTTTGTGGCACTGCATACTTAATGTTAAAATGCTAACACAGAAGTTTTCTGTCCTTAATGCAAAACCTGGTGCTAAGTAACTATGAATTTCTCCTTGATCAAAGGGTTTGTAGTAAGAAAACACACACACACACACACACACACACACACACACACACACACAACCTCTTAAAACTCAGTAAGAAAAATAAGGTCAACCCACAGAATAATGGCAAAAAATGAATGTGCACTTTCAGCTTTTTAATTGAGTGTGCAAATTTAACTGTCTAGGAAACATGAAACTTTGCTCCATCACATAAGTGTTCAGAAAACTCCCCAAGGCATCAATGCACACTTTCTTCAAAAAAAAAGGTTGACATTTTAAGAAGCCTTTTAATTGAACTGATATTTTTAAAATTTTTATTTATTGATTGATATTTATGAGTGTTTTGCCTGCATGTATGTAAGTGCACTCATGTCATGCAGCGTCCATGGAGCCCACAAGAGGGCATTGGATTCCTTGGAACTGGAATTTCGAAGGGGTGGTTGTTAGCTGCCATGTGGGTGCTGGGAACCGAACCTGGGTCCCCTGCAAGAGCAGCCAGTACTCTTAAGCACTGAGCCATCTCTCCGAACTGATCTCTCTGAACTGATATTTTAATGAAACAAGATTGAGGAAGAAAGGGAACTCTTATACAGACTTGATGAAAAAAAACCCTGGTAATATCTTAAATTTGAAGACATTTCTGTCCTATGACCCACCCATTCCTAGGTTTATATCCTACAGAAATGAATGCTTGCTTATATAAAATAGCAAACATGTATAGAAAAGTTTACAGTAATACTGTTCATAATTTTCCAAATCACAAATGATTAGCAACAATAACATGTATTTAAAATTATGTTTGAAATAATAAAATTATGCTCTATGTACATAGTGAAATACAATACAAATATTCAGCTCATATAACAAAAAGAAAACAGAAAGAATAAAATATGACAAATAGATTTTGTTTTTTATTGGCTGGGTGTATAGCTCAATGGAACGGTGTATGTCTAGCATGTGACAGGCCTAGGGTTTACTCCCTAACACCTGAATACCTACATACCACAAATTGTATCTTTCCATCTACGTATGAGTAAGATCAAATTTTCTTCATGAACTACAACCAAAACCACATATTAAAAGAGACTGAATAAAAAAACAACTGCTGTCTATTAAGCCTGCTATCAGACTTAATCACCCTTCTAATTAAGTATTTTTGGAAGATATAGATGTTATTATGAAAATACACTATATTAATATATGGCATAGTACTTTACTACTGTAACTCCAAATGAATATATTTGTTAATTACTCAGTTTTAGTTTCCAAATAAAGTGGTTACACTTACTTGATGGTGCATCCATAACCACTATTCATTCCCAGAAGTCTTTTCATCTTGCAAAACTGAAAAACTCTGTGCCTATCAAGCAATAACTCTCCATTTGATCCTCCACACATAACCTGGCAACTATCATTCTGATGTTTGTGTGTGTGTGTGTTTGTATGAGCACGTGTTGCTGGAGAATCAAACCCAAGGCACTGAACACATAAGGGCTGTACTACTGACTACACCTCAGCAGCCTGTATTTGTCTAATTATACTGATTTTACGAGCTACATAACATAAATGGAATCATGCATTTGTCTTTTGTGACTTTCCACTGGAATAATGTTCTCAAAGTTAATCCATTCTAAAGAATTTGTGAGAGTTTCTTTCCCTTTAAAGCTGAATAATGTGTTTTATGTGCACACCATGTTTTGGGTATCCATTCATCTACTGATAGACATTTTGGGTTATTTCAATGTTATATGTGTTGTGAACAAACGCTGCTAAGATGTGGGTGTATAAGAATCTTTTCACGATTCTGTTTTCAATTCTTCTGGGTACATCCTCAGAATTGGGTTTGCTGTATCAATGGTAATTTTATTCTTAATCTTTAGAGGAGCTTTTGATGCCTAGAAGTTTTAAATTTTTGTGGTCAGTTTTGTCTATTTTGGTTGTGGCTACCTGTGAGTTTTGTGTGATAGACAAGAAAAATCATCCCAAAACCAATATTGTGAACTTTTGTTCTATGTTTTCTTCTTACATTGAAGCCTTTGATCTATTATGTATAGTAGGTAGGTTATGGTCCATCTTTCTTCTTTTACATGTGATGTTCACTGTTCCAACAGTATTTGTTGAAAAGATGGTTAGTTCTCCATTGAATAGTCTTGACTTCCATGTTGAAAAGCACTGACTCCATTATATACAAGGTGTTTGTTTAGAAGTCTGTTTTTTTTTTTTTTTAAGTACCATACTGTTTTGATTACTGAAACTGCACTGTTTGGAAATTGGAAAGTGTGAATTCTTTGCTTTTATTCTTTTTCAGGGTGTTTAAAAAAAGATACTCCGGGGCTGGAGAGCTGGCTCAGCAGTTAAAAGCACTGACTGCTCTTGCAGAGGAGCTGGGTTCGATTCCCAGAACCCACATGGTGACTATGAACCATCCTTAGCATTGCACGACACGGGTGCACTCACATGCGTGCAGGCAACACACCCAAATATTAAAAAAATAAAAATAAAGAATAAAAAAAGATACTCCAGGCTCTTTGGGATTCCATTTGACTATTAAAGTATGTTTTTCTATTTTTATGTAAAGAACATAATTGGTATTTTGATGGTGATTACATTAACTCTATAGATCTCTTTGGGTTATACTGATCTTAAATTGGGTTTCTGAACCATGAATGTGGGCTATCTCCACAGTTTTTAATTTCTTAATTCCTTCCCAAAATGTTGTGTAGTTTTCAGTTGAGCAGTCTTTCATCTTCTTGGTTAATTTCTTTCTTCTCTCTGTTCCTCTCCCTCTTTCCCTATGTACCCCCACCCCCATTTTCCCATAGAGCCTTATGAAGTTCCAAGCTGGCCTTGAACTTGCAGCTGACAATAATCTTGAACTTCTGATCTTCCTGTCTCCACCTCTCAAATGTTGGGGTTACATGCATGCATCTTCACACCCAAACTTATCAGTGTTGGGGATCAAATCCAGAACTTCATGCATGCTAGGTGAGCACTCAACCAGTTGAGCTACATCCTCAATCCCAGTTAAATTTATTTCTAAGCATTTAACTCTTTTAGATGCTACTGTTATAGAACTGTTTTCTTAATTTCTTTAAAACATTTTTTTTGATCATTAATGTTCAGAAATGCAACAATTTATTGTTAATGTTGTTGACTTTATACCCTGATATCTTGCTAAATTTATTGCTTTTAAAGTTTTTTTGTGGCATCTTTAGGGTTTTATACATTTATAACCTCATCATTCTCAAACAAACATAATTTTACATCATTCTTTTTAATTTTGATGGTTTTTCTTTCTCTTGCATAATTGGCCAGGACTTCAAGACAAGTCACAGGAGCGAATGGGCATCCTTGCCTTTTTCCTGATCATAGAAGCAATGTTTTCATA
>NW_008353486.1:146513-155326 GCF_000622305.1 Nannospalax galili | reverse complement strand
TTCACCTCCCCACTACACACATGGTCTCATTGTGTTGCATATGCTGGCCTCTGACTTGATCTTTTGACTTAGTTTCAAAGTGCTGCTGTTAGGCAGGATCACCACACCTAGCTTACTGAGAATGATTACTGATTGAATTTTCTTACCTGCTATAGGTCTGGTCACATTTCGTATTTCTACATAATTTAATTTTGTGAAGTTTTTTTTCCTAGACCTCTGTCAATTCATCTAAGTTGCCCAGTCTGTTGTGTACAACTACTCACAGCACTCTTAAAATTCTTTAGTTTCACCGGGCGTGGTGGTGCACTCCTTTAATCCCAGCACTCGGGAGGCAGAGGCAGGCAGATCTTTGTGAGTTCAAGGCCAGCCTGGTCTACATAGTGAGTTCCAGGACAGCTGGGGCTACAGGGAGACCCTGTCTCAAAAAGACCAAAAAAAAAAAAAAACTTTAATTTCTACTAAAAAGGTAGCAAGATCCCATTTTCACTTTTGGTTTTAGTAACTGGGGCCTTCTCTTTTTTCTCCTTAGTTCATCCAGAGAAAGTCTGTTAATTTTGTTGATGTATTCAAAGAATCAACCTATGGTTTTATTAAGTTTCAGTATTAGTCTTTTGTTCTCATTTATTTTGTTTTTGCCCTGAACTTCTTTTTCCTCTTGCTTTGGGCTTAGATTGCTTTCTTTTCTAGTTCCTTAAGATACAAAGTAAGATTATTGGTTTGGAATCTTTCTTGCTTTTTAAAATTTATTTTGCACGGGAATGTGTGTTTTGTGGATGTTTGCATGTATGTGAGTGCACATGTGTGTGCTTATGCATGTGGAGGCGAAAGGTTGATGTCAGGTGTCCTCCTCAACAGTTCTCAACCTTAAATACATTAGTGAGTTTCTCACTTGAACCCAGAGCCCAATGATCCAGCTGGTCTAGCTAGGCAGTTTGCTCCTTTTACGTACCTCCATCATCATTTTCCCACTCAACTTCATGTGCTCTTTTTTAAACCTTCCACATCCACTTACTGCTGCTAGTAACAGGAGGGTGTAGGGCCATCCACTGGAACAAGGGGAGTTCTCTGTATTTCAGTCCAAGTGTTCACTGAACAGATAGATTTGGACAGCCTATGAACATAACTTATGTAATGAATCTCCCAACATTGATTTTTATGGGGAGATAATACATTTTAAAATAAAGACTAAATTGATACAGTAAAAGTTCTTTATGACCTTTGATATCATCTTTATGGGTCATATTCATTTGTTTTTGAAGAAAAAAATTGCAAAATTTGAAGACCCAAGAGTTTTCCTGAATTCCTGTTTGTTCTCCTAAGAATTCTTATATAAACAGATGGACCCATGATAAAAATTCAAATAAAATAGAAAGCATAAAATGTCTGACGATTTCTATAGAGACAACTGCAACTTTTATAAACTGGTTTTCAAGAAAACCAGTAGAGAAACATTTACTGATGTCCCTTGGATGTACTGATGAGTCATAGACCTTCCTCTGATCATCTGTCTCTATAACTCCATAAATAATTATTTGCCAAACAGCTTTGTGCTTAACAGAGAGGTTTAGAGCTGCTTCAGCTACATTTTTCTATCCACATAAGCAACTCTTGAATTAGAAGGCTGGGCATGCTCTTTCTGCAATTATCATACTGCTCAAATTAACTTATTATCTTTACTGTTGTAAAACCTGTATGAAAACCTGCCATAAAAATCTATCCCAGTAATCTTTTTTAGCCATTTAACTATCATGAAAAATTTTTTTATTTGTCATTGAATTCATTTACCTAGGCAAGTCAAACAGAATGCTCAAGCTACATTATGTAAGAGTTGGGTGCTATGCTAACCTACACAAGGAAAAGCTTATAAAGAAAACAGAAGCACGACAAGTTTCACTTACTCTTCAGGCTTTTTAAAGAAAAAGTTTTCCTTGTCTTGGATAAAATATAAAAGTAGCTCATAGCAACAAAACTTTTTATTAAGGCTTACTGTGCAATACTACTTGACTGAAAGTCTTAATTAAATATGCCCCAACCCCCAAGAAAAACCTCACCAAATTGCATTTGCCACCAAATGACTAACATGTACACAACAGTTGGAAACTGTCAAAATATTTTACAGCTCAATTGTAATTACCAACCAAGTCTAAGCATGCCCTTGGGTGGGCGTTAACTACATTTTAGGGGATGTAAAACATCAAGCGGCAGTCACTTTTTTTTTGTGATCTCTAATTTATACATTTTCAACTCCTGAATAACTCCAAAGATTTTTATTATCATCAGTAAAAAACCAGCAAAACATCAATATGATACAATAATTTATTGTTTCATATATTTATGAGCAAGGAGAACCTTTAAAGATTATTTGGCTAATCCCTTATTATACTTGAATATGACTAATGATTATACTCAGTGTTGAGTTATAAAAGTATACATTGATTACTTATTTGCCTTTGGGAAATGTATTAAGTGATCTTGAGGCATCAATGTTTTATGTTGTCCTTATCACAATAGATGTAGCCAGAATGAAGGGGAAGGTGTGACTGGAGTAAAGTGTCAATATGGAAGTACAGCTGGTGAGTTTCCAGAGGAATGAATGCACACATCGTTTGCCATTTGAAGTAGGACAGCATCCAGCCACTCGTTCCTCCTCACCAGAAAGTGTACAGATTGAGATTTTGCAATTAGCCACACTTGGTATCTCTTACCAGTAGAAAAGAAGTGGTTTAATTACTATCAAAGCACCACTAAGTATCACATGCGTCCATAGTCATTTTTATCATCTGAAGACAGAAACAGAAGTAGGATATACTATAGACTGTAGGAGTTTTGCTTTTCTGGGGTCTACATATTTCCTGAAGTTTCCATCAGTGGAAACCATTTAAAGAGCAGATAAATGGCACGCTACTAGAATTACAGCTTCATATTTAAAATGAAGTTATATTTAATTTTAAGTACACTTTAACATGTAAGTATGGATGCAAAAAAGCTTCAACTATACTTATCTTATCTCAGGGTGGAAGAGGGGTACACAAATAACTAGCTGTAACTCTTTAGTATGTCTGAAAATATTTGCTGACAATCACAAGGAAAAATCATGACATGGTTTTACAGTTACCAACTGTTTACACATAGTTATGCAATTATGGATTATAATTAAATCTTGGTTCCAAGTATTCCCATGAGTTAATGAAAGAAAGTTTAGAAGAATTAAATAAATTTGAGATTCTATAAGGTTCTTGGAAATATCATAATTATCAAATGGATAGAATATTTAAAACAGAACTGAAACTGCTAAAGAGGTCAGTTCACAGGAGACACTTTTCCTTGAATACTTTCTACACTGGCTACTCAGAGATAAAGTTTGTAGAAAATTAAGCATACATTTCAGTAATAGTATCTAAGCCATAAATATTCACAAATACTAGTAAAAGCACTTTCTCATACCTTTATAATGTCAGAAATGGAAGTTTTTAAAGAATGTAAATATGATATAAAAAACTTAGATATGAAAGTAATATTAACAGCATAAAACTTTTCCTCATTACAAAAAAAGAACAAGGGAAAATCACAGACTAAATTAGTTGTTTTTTAAATTCATGGCCTACTAATTAAAAGTCTACTTTTTAAGTGTGTGTTTTGAATAGTTATCTCAGAGCTGAAAGAGCTACATCACAAAAATACATACATCGAAATGCAGAAAGCATATTACTGGCCATGCTCACTGAATGAGGACATTCACTCTTTCATGTCATCTACCAAATATCTAAAAGTTTTTGTTGCTATTCAGCTAGTAAATTTCTCTTCCCTAATGTAAATTGATCGCAGTTAGTATCCTACTAAGAATTTTTACTTGCATTTTAAATCAAGCTAGAAAATTCTGTTTTTGAATTCTTAAAGTACATACATAAGAGTATTTTTAAAAATTAGATGACAGACTGATTAAGCAACAAAATAAAATGATACAAATATTTTTCTGGCAGATGATAAAAGTTTGTTAACCCAACATCCATTTGGTAAAGCTTGATGTTATATTAACTTTTCTAACTTACCTTGTAGGCAAAAACTGTGTAACAAAGCTATCTAACCCAGTTCTGGCCAACATAAAAAGTTTACATAAATATGAACAGCCAATATAAGGGGAAATTGTGTTTAAGCATGTGTTTACTGTAACAGAGTTTTAAAGTCTTGTGAGTTCTGGTATAGCATCAAAGGGAAATACTGACAACTTTCTGAGAAAGATGTGAAGCTTTTCTCATCTGTACCTCTCCCTTAATGATGATCTAATATAGGGTAAGGGTAAAAAGAAAAAGGAAAATACATTCCCAACTTTGAAACTCCCACCCTTACCACAGGATATGTTCCACCTTCTACCCAACACAAGACCCTCATGCAGGAGGACTAAAAAGTGCCCATGCTAAGCTGCATATTAAATATTAATAAGGCTTTATTAAGGCTAAGGACACAGCAATGTAGAAAAACACTTGTACAAGGCCTTGGGTTTGATCCCCACCATAACAAAACAAACAACAACAAAAATCCCAAGACTAAATGACTTGTACCAAAAAGGACACTAGTAGTACCGCTACTGATTCAACAGATATGAACAAGGTAATACAAGAAAGTATGAGCAACTTTATGCTGATACATCCTGCAACCGAGATGAATGGGAAAAAATATTTGAAAGATTCAAGATATCAAAGCTCTCAAGAAAACAAATGGGGTTGAGCAAATACTTGGGTTCAATCCACAATACCATAAAACAATTAAAATAAGTAAAATACACCAAGAGAATTACATAGAACACCTAAACAGAAACGTGGCTCTATGTCTTTTAAGAAAATATAACTTGTAGATGAAAACTTTATCCCAAAGGAAACTTTAGGCCAACATGGCTTCACTGGATTACTCTCCCAAGCCACTAAAAAAAAGATAATTTCAATTCTATGCAAACCTTTCCAGAAAGTTGAAAAGGGGAAATGTTAGGTGTCTATCAACAGATGCATGGATAAGGAAAATATTGTATAAACACACACACACACACACAATGGATTACTGAAATATAAAGACATTATGTTCCTTTGGAAAATGGAAGGAAATGGAGATCATCATACTATGTAAAATAAGCCAGACAGCCAGACTTAGAAAGACAAATATCCCACCAGGCATGGTGGTGCACGCCTTTAATCCTAGCACATGGGAAGCAGAGGCAAGTGGATATCTCTGGGAGTTCAAGGCCAGCCTGGTCTACATAATAAGTTCCAAGTCAGCTGGGGCTACAGGGAGATCCTTTCTCAAAAAGACCAAAAAAAAAAAAACTCAAATATTCCATATTTTCTCCCATATGTAGAAATGCAGGCTAAAATACAGAAAAGCATGAAAGCAGAAGGGAGACTAATGGGAAAGAAGGAGAGGAAGGACAAAGAGGTTAACAGGTTAATGGACATGTAAGTGAGTAAGGTTAAACTACATTTAATGCATGTATAAAAATCTCATAATGAAACCCTTTGTGATGGTTAATCATAAATTTCAACTTGACTGTAGGAGACATACATCTGGTCCCGTCTTTGTAGGTGCTTTCAGAAAAGCTTAAATAACGAGAAAAGATCCACCCTGAGTAAGTGGTACCATTTCATGGACTGGGGTCCCAGACTAAATAAAAAGGGAAGGAGCAAGCAAGCCAGCAGAGTGCAAGCATTTCCCCTCCTTGTCCAAATGAGCAAGTAGCTTCATGCCCCTGTTGTCACAGTTAAGAGCCATTCCTGTCACCAAGCCTTCACCATTGTGATAGAATGCACCTTCACACTGTGAACCAAAACAAACTTTTCCTGTCTTAAGTTGCTTAGGTCAGGTATTTGGTCACTGCAACAAGAGAAGTCACTAACATACCATTACTTTGCACTATTAAGAGCAATCTATCAGAAATATCATTCTATAGTGTGCTATAGCTACAGCAGAGATTGAAAAGTGGTCAAAGTGATGAAAATAAGTGACTGATGAGTACTTAGGCTTAAGTAACACATGTCTATAACCCCCTTCACAGCTCAAGGAGCATCTCAGAAGAGGGGGCAGAAAGAATATAAGACCAGATGGGAGAGTGTTGTTCAACACTGTCTTCTGGACAGGGCATGGCTGTTGTACTCATGAACTCAGAGCACCTGTGATTACTTGTACACGATCCACAGACATTGGGCCTGTCAACAGTCCCAGTCTGTCATGATTAAGAACACTGGTTGTTCTTGCAGAAGAACTGGGTTCAAATCCCAGCATCAACATGGCAGCTAACAACCATCAGTAACTCCAGTCCCAGGGGCTCCGACAGCCTCTTTTGACCTCCGTGGGCATTGCACGACACAGGTACTCTTACCTACAGGCAGGCAATACACACATACACATAAAATAAAAGTAATGAATAAAAAAATTTTAAAAAGAAACCCTAATTAAACTTAATCCTTCACTAGAGAGGGAGGGAAGAAGGGAAGGAAACGAGCTAGGAAGAGAAAAAGGATCAGTAGAAGTAGGAGGGGACAAGAGAGGGTAATGGGGGTATGATCAAAATACATTACATGTATGAAACTGTCAGAAAAGGGAGGCGGTTATTAAAGAAAAATATAGGATCATCTCAGTAGGTCAGAAAAAGTCCATTCTTTATGAAAATTGTTAACAAACTGGAATAGAAGGAAAGTCTCTAACCTAATAAAGGACATCTGTGGTGGCTGGCACATGCCTTTAGTCCCAGCACTTGGGAGGCAGAGGCAGGCAGATCTTTGTGAGTTTGAGGCCAGCCTGGTCTACATAGTGAGTTCCAGGCCAGCTGGGGCTACAGGGAGACCTTGTCTCAAAAAGACAAAAAAAAATTCTATATATATAAAACACATATCGCTGCTTTCCACTAAAACAAGAAAACAACAAAGAAGTTTGCCATTCCCACTGACATGGAGTATCATACAGGAGGTTCTGACCAATGCTATAAGGAAAGAAAATGAAAAAAATCACTTATAGTGAAAAGAAAGATTATAAAATGATCTTTTATTGTATGCTTGATGATTTATGCATAAAATCTTAAAGAATTCACTAAAATGCTACTAGAACTAATATATTTACTGAGGCTGTAGGACAAAATATCAACATAAAGGTCAATATAAGGTAGGGATACAGCCTAATGTCAGGGGGCTTGCCTAGCATGTACAAGGCCTTGGGTTTGATCTCCAACACTTAAAAAAAATCAATGTATACCTATACAATTGGAAATTAATATTTTAAAAATTATTTCCTCTTCTAGGAGAATGGAATGCAGGTACGTATGTACATATATATGTACATATCTATACCTGCTTTCCCCCATTCCTTTAACTGCAAACTAAAAAGCTCTGAATATGGATAAACTACAAGGACTCTATGAAAATGGAGAGAAGGGAAACTACTAGAGATTTCAGGAGTCTGAGTATATTGTAACAAATTCCTTCGGTTTTCTTTTGCTTCTTATGCTGGCAAATAAACAGTGCTAATGGGCATAGATTAAAGAGTGTCAACAAATGATGTGGCCTCTAGCCACAGAACTAGGAAAAGGTGGCCTAGGCAAGTCAGAGAACTTGTGCATGCTAGGCAAACCCTCTACCATTGTGCTATGCCTTCATCCCTATATTTCATCTTTATTTTAATATTTTATTGTACAGCATGCTAAGCTTATTAGCTCTAGCCCTAATTTCTCAATAGACATTAACCTACATATCCATGAAAGTGCTAGAAAGAAATAGTGCATTAATTATTTAAGGGGAATGAGAATCAAACATGGTCCTGGCATGGTAGCACACACATGTAATCTCAGCACTTGGGAGACTAAAGGAGGAGGACTATGAATTTGAGACTAACCTGAGTTATGGACTGAATCCCTGTATCTAAAGACAACAAGCAATCAAAATTCGTATGTAAAACTACCATCATAAACTGCATTGGTCTGAGAAAAATGGCACGTTTATCCAAAAGCCAAAAGAATAGTTAATCCAGAATCATATATCCCCCAAATACCCTTCAGGACTGAAAGGGAAATCAAGGAAACCTCAGACAAAAGGAAACTAAGGGAACTTACTGTCAGCAGATTTACTTAAAAAAAAAAGTTATACGAATTTTTCTAAACTAGCAAAATTTAGTTGGGAATTAAAACAGAAATACAAAACCAACATGGATATCGACAATGGTGACATGATTCAGAATATTTCTACACACAAATCCATAGGAAATCAAAAAAGGAAAAAGGCAAGAAAATATTGAGATTTGTATTAAAATACAACTAAGGATTTTGCTTAAGTGTCAAGGTGATATAAAGGTAAGTTTGGTCTTAATGAACCTAAAATACTAGTACTCCAATATTCTCCTACTATATATATTTTCACATTTATGTATTTTGTATGTGTGTTGTGTGTCTGTGTGTTACAGAATGAGTCTTAGAAAGTCTGAAAGAGGGGCTGCAGAGATGGCTCAGCAGTTAAGAACACTGTCTGTTCTTGCAGAAGACCCGGGTTTGAATCCCAGCACCCACAGGGCAGCTAACAACTGTCCGTAACTCCAGTTCCAGGGGATCTGACAGCCTCTTCTGTCCTCCATGGGCATTGGGTGACATGGGTGCACTTACCTACATGCAGGCATTACACTCATACACAAAAAATAAAAATAATAAAAATAATTTTTTAAAAAGAAAGTCTGAAAGAACAACAAGGAATAGATTAAGCAAAATATAGATGTTTATAACTTGTTTTATTTGTTTCTAAGTTATGTTTGGCATTTGAAGCAACAGTCATTAACAGAAAGTTCTTAAT
>NW_008353486.1:118284-146385 GCF_000622305.1 Nannospalax galili | reverse complement strand
AGGTCACAGTTAACATCAAACTGAATAGTAAAAACCTCAAAGATTGTCCTTTAAAGTCAGGAATTTAATAAAGATGTCCATTCTTACCATATTTATTCAAAACAATGATGGAAGCCCTAGGCAGAAAAATAAGACCCCCAAAGGGAAGAATAATATAAAAAGCATCTAAATGGGAATGGGTGAAGAAAAATCATCTCTGTTGTAAGAGATGATACATATGCAAAACTCTTGAAAATCTAATATTTAAGTTACTCAACTAACAAATTAATCCAGCAAGATCAAAGCACACCAACTGATGCAAAAATCAATTTTGTTTCTACTCACTCAAAATGAATAATTTGAAAAGGAAGTTAAGAAAACATTCCCATAACAGCAGAAAAAAGAACAAAATACATACAACAGAATGGCTTAAACTCCTTTTCCTCCTGCATCCACCATCTCAGAAATGGGATTACAAGCAAGAGCCACCACACCCAGCTCTTGTCATTTGTAACCTTTACATTTGCTTCATTTTCTTATTGAGCCTAAAAATAATATTCCTTATTTATTGCTTTTTAATCCTTCTCTAGAATGTCAACTCCTGTGGTCAAGACTGCAGTCTTCACTATTCTACCCAGGAATGGCAACATTGTAGAGCTCCAGAAATCTGTAGCAAGAGTTTAGGGGTCAGTTTTATACAAAGAGAGGAATAAGCATATAAATTAATCACAATTAATGAAGTACCAAAAAACAAACGAGTGGCACAAAGAAGGGATGGAGGGATGGTTTCCGTTTTGGCAGTCCACAGGCAAGGTACAATCAGACCTTAGTCGGATATTAAGGGAGGTTGAGGAACAGATTAATTGCAAGCTGTAGTGATGAGTGGATCAAAGCAGAAAAGTGCAATCCATAAAGGAACTGAAGAGAAGGCATGTGAAGGGAACTGTAAATTACTGAGAAAGGCACTTGCACAAGTCTCACGTGTGCTTGTCGCAATTCATTTGCTCAAAATGCCCTTCCGCTATTTGCATGTATCAATTCTGTCAAAACAGTAACATACATGTGCACAAATGTCATTCCCTCCACAAAACATTTGTCTCTCAAATTCCTCATCACAATCCATATATCAAAATTATAAATTTTCATTCATATTTATTTTTAATTGTGTGTATAGGGGGTATGTGCACACATGCCTGCAGAGATCAGATGTGTTGATCCCCCTCGAGGGGGGTTGCAGGTAGTTGTGATCTGTGTGGGTGCTGGGAACCAAACTCCAGTTCTCTGCAAGAGTAAAACGTACTGCCGAACCTTCTCTCCAGTCCTTAACCGATGTTTTATATCCTATTTTATTACGAATCTGGTATTATTTCCCCTATATTCTTTATAGTTTAAAGAGAAAGAAAGCATAGATAAATGATTAGTTCTTAGATTTAGTTGTGTTGATTCATGGAAAAGCCATTTGATTTTCAAAGATCACTATTAAATCACAGATGAGGGCGATCAGTATCTAAAACACTTAGATTAAAAAAACTACAGATAAATTTTTCTCCTTTGCAATAACTGATCTTTCAACTCACTGTGTATGAGATTTTCTTCCTTACTCTCCAAATCTCAAAGATTTATTTGATCTTTGGGGACAGGGATTCATGTAGTCTGAGGTAGCCTTGAACTTGCTATGTAACCTGTTGGCCTTGAATTCCTGATCCTCCTGCCTCCACCTCCCAAGTACTGGGATCGCAGGCACGTATCACCATACCTAGCTAACTGCATACTTTTAATTATTATCTTTATTACTATCCTTTGTGTGCATTCATTCCTTCACATGTTTTTGAACTAGAACTACAGGCTTTAGTATATAATTATGATATACATTCACACCGATAGTAATATATCTATAACATTACCACTTAAAATGCAATTATTCATTTTTTAATATCTGATTTATTATTTTTATTTTATGTGTATGAATGTATTGCCTGCATGTGCGTAAGTGCAAATGTGTTGTGTACTGCCTGTGGAGGTCAGAAGAGGATGCTGGATTCCCCTGGAACTGGAGTTACAAATGGTTGTTAGTTGTCATGTGGGTGCTGGGAATCAAACCTGGGTCCTCTGCAAGACTAGGCAGTGTTTTTAACTACTGAGCCATCTCTCCAGCCCCAGAGAGGATCTCACATAGCCCTCGCAGGTTAGCTTCAGACTTGCTATGTAACTGAGGATGACCTTGAACTCCTGATCCTCCTGTTCCTACCTCCTGAATGCTAGGATTACAGATATTTGCCATCATGTCTGGTTTAGCATGTAATTTTAATAAACCAAATAGACATAAGCATTTCATTCTTTAGTTTCCTCATAAATTTTCCTCACTAAGCCCTCTAAGTAACTTTCAGTTATTAATAATTGAAGCATTAAATTATTCCTTTGTTTTAAATGCTTCTTTATGCATTCTGGTTCTTTTTACAGCTCAAAGATTACTCATTACCACAAACTACAATAGCTCACTTGGGGACTCACATGATCAGGAACTAGAGCACAATGATGCCAAACCAGCCAGTAGTTCCATGATGCATATAATAGACATCAAGGATTAGATTTGAATTAAATTAAATCATCTAAAAATGAATCTATATGACAAATTAATACTTTTGCAAATTAACCAATACCATTTTTACATGAAATAAAGCAAAATGTAATGAGGTGATTTTTCTGTAATAACTGCATAAAAATATTTCACATAAAACATTCAGAAATTAACTATGATCTCACCATACATATGGTTATTTTGGAGACTTATTTTTTATTCAGAACCAAATAAAATAATTCTTTTTAAATAGTCATAGCTTTAAGTATTTGAGCCCCAAGTGGAACAGTTAAGATGACTGAAAAAAAAGTAGCTTTTATAAATATCATTTACTTCTTTTTTTAAAATTATTTATTTAATAACTATATGACTAGAAGAAGCATTTCATTACAGCATTAACATATTTAATAACAATTTCCAGAGCAAAGATGCATCTCTTTCAAAAGTGGCTGTAAATTTTTAGGTTAACAGTTGAATTAATACAGTTATACAATATTGAATTCATTATAAACCCTATAAAACATAAAATTGAATGAGGTTTTAACCTTTAAATAAAGATCTCCAATTCATTTTAAAATATACTGTTTCATACAGAAACATTCATTTTTACTGCTTCTAACACTTAGATGTTTGCATATGAATCTCTAATCTTTATGTACCTGATTATTACTAGTCACAGTCACTTTCTGAGATCCTTTGCACCTGAACATAGATATAAAGTCACCAGGTAGATTTCAATGGTAATGTTTTTCACCTCTACTAATCAACATGAAGCAAATTTTTATGCTTCTTCCTCAAATATAACTCATTTTTTAATTTTGTTGATTTTTTGTATTTCATACAGAACATCCCAAACAATCTTATTATATGTACCCACATACCAAATAGCACTCTCCCATAGCCTCCCTGCAACTGGAGCCCATATACTCTGTTATCCCTGTTACTGTCCACTGTGCTGTCAGTGCACCCAGCTGTTCCCCAGTGCAAGATCATCCACTGAGTCTAGTCAGCCTATCTAGAGTTCCTTGTTTTAGGAAGATGAGTCCTTCTTCATCTAGCAGCAATCAATTGCCAACATTCCTTTAGATAAGATTGGGGTCTGCTGTTCATTTTCCCAGTTCTATGCTGGGTTACCATCTGGGAGTCTCTTGGGCCACTCTGGCCAACAACTCAAAAGAAGGTATCTTCCATCTGGTATTGTTTCTTGTTATATAGCCTTTAGCTATACACATGGACTCTTAAAGAAATATACTGATCACTTTAATCTTTGGCTGTACTCTCCTTTTGGATATTTAAGACCATACAGTTGACTCAAATAAACAAATTTATTTTTACTCTTAAGGTTGTTTGAGGATCTGTTCCTCAGGGGTGTCATGTAGGCTTGAGAGGAGCCCCTGGCTCCTTTCTTTTACCAGTTCCATCTATGTGAAGATTAGTCAAAGGTCCTGCTCAACGGTGGCTGACTTCACTTGGAAGCATGGAGGAAATGTTTCCTCTGAGTTGACCCTCCTCTTTGTAGACTGGACACTGGTTCAAGTCCATTTGGCTGGGCCTCCATGGTCTCCTTGATCAAGAGGACAGGTGACTCATCACAGTTACAGGACATTTTGAGAGATGCTCATAGTCCCCTGGAACTTAGTCGACCTGGGAGGGCAAGGAGCAAAAACTGCCCTTCGTGTCCCTCTGATCAAATTAGTATAGGCCACAAAGTATGGCTGTTAGACATCCGAGAAGGTTAGTTCCACCAGTCTGGTACTTTTAATTATCATATGCTATGTAGATAAAGCTTGGGCAAAGACCAAACGTTCCCAGATAAACGTTGCCTAGACATGTATTATATTCCTTGAGCTAGTTGTATGTACAATTTGTCAGTAGGTTGTTCGATTAATATGGTTCCCTCTGGTTTTTTAAAACTAGCTAGGCATTATTTATCTCTCACATTGTCTAACCCTTCTGCCATGCTTTCCCTATTTAAAGTGCCCCCATTTTCCCCATTTCTCCCTTAATAATACCCTTCTCCTATGGTCCCACCTCTCTTGAGCTCCTTCTTTCCCTTTATCTCCAAGGTTCTTTGTATAACCTTCCCTCCCTCCTCCCCTTAAAACAATTCCATTTTTGTCCATATCTCTCTTATTAATGCCTGTTTCCTATTGTTCTTCTCTTTCAGATTCTTTCTTTTTCTTTACCTTCCTGGTTCCTTTCCATTATCCTGGTTCCTGTAGTTAATTCTTAATAGTGTACATTTAGCACTTTTTTCTCCCTTTTCTCTTTTTGAGACAGGGTCTCCCCATAGCTCCAGTTGGCCTGGAACTCCCGATATAGACTGGACTGGCTTTGATCTTACAGAGATCTGCCTGCCTCTGCCTCCAGAGTGCTGGGATTAAAGATGTGTGCCACCATGCCCATATTTTTGAATATATGTATTTTTAAAATTATGTCTTTGTAATAGAAACATTAAAAAACAGTTAAACAGCATACTTAAAGAATAGTTACTTAAAAACTGAAAATAATAAATGACCTGCTGTGGTAATCTATGCTCATTTTTCCCCTCTACCTCCATATTTTTTTAGTATTTTAGAAACTAACTTCTTTTTCTTTTCCTTTTTTTCTTCCTACCCCAGCAAAGATACTCCCTTTACAGAACAGTACATCAAGCCTCCCATGGTTCGAAGTAGGCTAGACGTGTTGTTCTTTCCAATTGTTGAAAATTCTTGAATTGGGGCTAGAGAAGGCTCGGTGGTTAAGAGCATTGGCTGCTCTTGCAGAGGACCTGGGTTCAGTTCCCAGCACCTACATGATGGCTAACAACCATCCATAACTCCAGTGCCAAGAGAATTCAATGCCCTCTTCTGGCTTCCTTGGGCATTGTACTCATGCACTTACATACATGTAGGCAATACAATCATACACACAAAAATAAAAATAAATAAAAATACTGCTATAAATCACATAACTAACATGTCCCATTGTCTCAGAACTCCTTGAGGTATCATGTGGATCTCCACTCTTGAAGTCCTGCATTAAGCTTATTACTATTACATTTAGGAAACATAATTATAAGGATCTGGATTCTTGGTAGTACATTGCTGTTTCTTTTTTGCTAAAGTAAGCGCTAACTGTTCATGTTACTAATCATGTTACCTTCAAGAGCATGACTGACTCAGAGGACCTATATCACCACTAAGAGTATGATTGACTCGGAGGACCTATATCACCACTAAGCGTATGATTGACTCGGAGGACCTATGTCATCACTAAGAGTATGATTGACTCGGAGGACCTATGTCATCACTAAGAGTATGATTGACTCGGAGGACCTATGTCATCACTAAGAGTATGATTGACTCGGAGGACCTATGTCATCACTAAGAGTATGATTGACTCGGAGGACCTATGTCATCACTAAGAGTATGATTGACTCGGAGGACCTATGTCATCACTAAGAGTATGATTGACTCGGAGGACCTATGTCATCACTAAGAGTAATGTCACCACTAAGAGTATGATTGACTCAGAGGACCTATATCACCACTAAGCGTATGATTGACTTGGAGGACCTATGTCACCACTAAGAGTATGATTGACTCAGAGAACCTATGTCACCACTAAGTGTATGATTGACTCAGAGGACCTATATCACCACTAAGAGTATGACTGACTCAGAGGATCTACGTCACCACTAAGAGTATGACTGATTCAGAGAACCTATATCATCACCAAGGGTATGACTGACTCAGAGGACCTATGTCACCACTGCTAGATTTTGGGAAGTGAAGCTCTTGTTGTTTCTCCATAGGATGGCATCTCCAGTTCTTTTAATTCTATGAATTTGCTAAATGAAGCTCAGCTATTGTATTCAACTAAGTAAGTTTCCAATTCCAATAAATAACAGATTGGCTTAGCTTTTCAGCAGACATGATTATGAGCTAAAGTTATAAATACTTGATGTCACTGATCTTTTTCTTGACATTAAATATGGCTTAAATCTGTAATTATTGCCACCTATATGTATCTGACACAAAGTAGGAGACATTAATAGGAAGCTTAAAGAAGTAAAATAAACAACTATAGAAAGATTTATGAGGTAAAGGTATTTTTAAATGCTCATAACTCACTATGACTTAAATATGGAAACATTTACTTACACATACTATGTCCAAGTTAAAAAAGATGCCTGCTAACTTAAGATGGGTTACACTTAATTAGTTTCAAGCAATCAAGGAAAAGGCCACTGTTATTTCTATGGATTACTAGGGAAAGGAAAAGGAAATTTTTCTATAAAATACTGCTGCTGCTCTTACATGAACTTTGCAGTATAAAGCAAAGGCAAGATTTTGGCGAGACCACTCAGCTACGCACATACACCCAATCTTCTGCTAACATCATCTTCTCACAGTTGGATTATGCAAAATAATCAAGGAAAAACATAATCTAGTAAAAGGATATTTTTAAAGACTACTTTTATTTTTTGCCTTTTTGAGGCAGGGTTTCCCTGTAGCCCCAGCTAGCCTTGAATTCACAGAGATCCACCTGCCTCTGCCTTCCAAGTGCTGGGATCAAAGGGGTGCACCACCCTGCCTGGCTGAAGAAGACATTTTAAAGCAGTTTTGTTTATAGTAAAACATAAGTATAAATATTAATAACCTGATATTTGCAAAGTTCATCAATATATTTTACTACAGTTTCTCATCCTGACAACCAGCATGACTATTTTTAAGATTTTTTATCACATTTAATTAATTAATTAATTAACTTTGTGTATACATGGCACAAGTACCATGGCATGCACTGTGTTGGCCAAAGGACAACTTGTGACAATTGGTTCTCTCCTTCTACCATGTAGGTACAGGAGACTGAACTCACGTCTTTAGGCTTGGTGGCAAGCGCCTTTACTCCTCTGAGCCATCTCACTGGGCCCATCATGGCTCTACTGGCATAAAAAAGGAAGTGGGGGACTGGAGAGATGGCTCAGCTGTTAAGAACACTGGTTGTTCTTGCAGAAGACCCGGGTTTGAATCCCAGTACCCCCATGGCAGCTAACAATTGTCTGTAACAGGGGATCCAACAGCCTCTTCTGACCTCCACGGGCATTGCACGACACGGGTGCACTTACTTACATGCAGACAATACACACATACACATAAAATAATAATAATAAATAAAAAAGGAAGTGGATGAAGGGAAACAAGATTGAAGAGAAAGACAAGGATCAGATGACACAGAGCTTTAAAACTGAAAGCAATTTTATTTTGTGAGTTATGAGGTAGGGGTTGGGGTTATAAATAAGGGAACAACAAAATCAAGTTAAAGTTTTTAAGTTTTTTTTTTTTTTACTGATTTGTGTGTGTGTGTGTGTGTGTGTGTGTGCATGTGTGTGTGTATTTCATACAGAACATCCCAATCTTATTCATCTTTATACCCACATCCCAAATAGCACCCTCCCATAGCCTCCCCTCCACCACTGGAGCCCATATACTCTGCCATCCATTACTGTCCACTGTGCTGTCAGTGCACCCAGCTGTTCCCCAGTGCAAGATCATCCACTGAGTCTAGCCAGCCTATCTAGAGTTCCTTGTTTAAGGAAGATCAGCTCTTCCTCATCAGCAATCAATTGCCAACATTCCTTTAGATAAATGGGGGTCTGCTGTTCATTTTCCCAGTTCTATGCTGAGTTACCATCTGGGAGTCTCTTGGGCCACCTTGGCCAACAACTCAAAGGAAGGTATCCCCTGTCTGGCATTGTTTCTTGCATGTAGCCTTAAGCTACACATAGACTCTTAAAGAAATATACTGAACACTTTAATCTTTGGCTGTACTCTCCTTTTGGGTGATTAAGATCATACAGTTGGCCCATATAAACCAATTTATTTTTACTCTTAAGGTCATTTGAGGATGTGTTCCTCACGGGTCACATGGGCTTGGGAGGAGCCCCTGGCTCCTTTCTTTAACCAGTTTTATCTATGTGAAGATAAGTCAAAGGTCTTACTTGATTGTGGCTGGCTTCACTTGGAAGCATGGAGGAAATGTTTCCTCTGAGTTGACCCTCCTCTTCGTAGACTGGACATCAGTTCAAGTCCATCTGGTGGGGTTTCCATGGCCTCCTTGATCAAGTTTGGTACTTTTAATTACCATATGCTATGTAGATAACGCTTGGGCTAAAACCAAATGTTCTCAGACAAAGCTTGACTAGACATGTATTTTGTTCCTTGAGCTAGTTGTAAGTATAATTTGTCAGAAGGTAGTTGGACTAATACCAGTTAAAGGTTTCAAGGTCATTTCAGTGAGACTGTTCGTTAGAAAAGATATTCTGGAGACCTTTCTACTACAAAACAAGATACTGCACAAAGCAGAATTCTGTTGATTTGCTGAACATATACAAATACAATTTTTGCAAAGGAAAATCTGAGGGATTTTCCTTTGTGTGTACTGTGGTGTGTTATCTTTCACAATAAGCATATAAATAAACAAAACTCTGGAGATTCCGTTCCTAGATGTAGTGGTTTGAATGTTAAATGTCTCCCAAGCCCATGTGTTGAAAGCTTGGTTGCCAGTTTGACCCTACTGGGAGGTGTTAGAACCTTCAGAGGAGCCCACGTAGAGAAGTTAGATCCCTAGAAGTGTTCCCTTGGAGATTCTGAGACCCTCACCCTCTCCTTTCGTCTTCTTTGCCTCTTGGTCGCATGAGCATGAGCTCGCTGCCGTAATGAGCTACCTCATCACAGGAACAAAGGCTACAAAGCAAAGTAACCATGGACCATGATGTCCTGCAATCTTGAGCCAAAATCAAACTTTCTTCCTTTAAGCTGTTTTTCCTCAGGCATTTGCTATGGAAAGGTGATTGAAACAGTAGGTACCTATATTAACACAATGGTTCTCAATCCTGGCTAGGCATTAAATTGTCTGAATAATTAATCATCAAATTACTCATCTCCTCTGCTTCCTGACTGCTCATATGGAACCATCAGCTTTTGCCAGCAGGCCCTCCCTGATTGTGCCCTCCAACCGGGAGCCAAAAGGCACTCTTCCTTAAGTTGCTTTTCTCAGGCATTTTGTTATAGCAACAAGAAATGTAGCTTAAAAAAAAAAAAAACCCAAGAGCAACAGTGTTTTAAATTATGGGGTTAGATATAACCACAAATATTACAACCTCTTTTGAAGACTTTTTGACAATTATCATCAAATTTACAAAACTTTATCCTTTGAATCACTTTGAGAAGCATATTCAGGATGTATAAGATATGTAAATCTATTCATCACAGCATTATTCATAACACCACCACCTGGCCAACAAAACCAATCCACTTGAAAGTGGGCATATAAATTATAGTATATCTACTCTAGAGTACAGACATAAGTGGAACGAGGAAGCTTTCCATATACTACAACGAGAAGATTTCTACGATGACTGTTAAAGTGAAAAAAATTAATAAAATAAAAGGAGCAAACGTGTTTATAGGATGCTACGTTCAGGACAAGAGAGTGATAAAAGCCAAGCATTTGGATTTGCCCTGTATGGATAAGCCTGTCAGGACAAGAAGTCAAAAAAGGCTGCTATAATGAAGCAGGGGCAGAAAGTGGTAAACAGACTGAACTAGACAGGACCAGGAGTGACACTACTCCCATGTGTACCCTTCAAAACTTTTCTGACTTTTTGAACTACACTAATATATTTTTTATCTAAAAAAATTCTACTAAAATTGCTTTTAAAGGGGAAAAATCAATCAGCGAAAATTAAACACTGCTGTAAGGGATCATATGAGGACTAAAATCAACCACTGGATTTGGCAAGATGTAGGCAATCTGAGCCGAGAGGTTTCAAAGACACGCGTAGGAAGAAAAGCCTGTTTGGAGTAGATTCTAAGAACTAGAAATGATGAATATAACCAACTGTTCAGCAGGATGCAAAGAAATAA
Organism: Nannospalax galili; assembly: GCF_000622305.1. Lineage (NCBI taxonomy): Eukaryota > Metazoa > Chordata > Mammalia > Rodentia > Spalacidae > Nannospalax > Nannospalax galili. Next base: position 135,915 of record NW_008353486.1, on the reverse strand, counting down.
AGTGATAGTGCAGAGCCTAGGAAAGGTTTATTTGTTTCTAAGGTGAACTATTTTACAGTAAGTGTACAAGTTTTTCAGATACAATGTCCAAACCATAACAAAACAACTACAACAAAAACCTGATGCAGAAAGCAGAAAGATAAGAGCAAGATAAAAGCTCCTGAATAGACCAGAGATACAGACCCGATACTCAAGTTGTTGCGTGGGTATTTGGATAAAAGCAATGATTAATTCATTGTAACATAGGGCAGAATATAAGATTATAAGTAATGTTGACTTTCCACAACATACACACATACTACATACATACATAAATATCCACATTTCACACTCAGTAACTTTTTTACTACATATGGGTTTAATGCCATATGTTATGGGTTATACCAAAAATGTTACCATAGTTCAGAAGATTCTTTATGACCTAGGAGTGGCTATTTCTCAATCATGTACATCACTCTGTTCTTGTTCACTACATTCTGTTGACCTTCTTTCAAGTGATTTCTTTAAGCTTCACCTTCAAACATGATGCCCGGAATGACATTCAGGTGCAGTTCCTACTGCTACCCCCTTACCACCTTTAACAGCCTTCCATCATTCCTCTTGCAGTGCCAGGTATTTTCCTCCAATGTATTTACCACAGTTTTTTTGTGTCTATATTTGTGGATTCACTTTATAAAATCTCCATGAAGACAGACATTGTGTCTGTTATACCCAGGTCTAATGCAACTCCTGGCATACTGTGGGCACTCAATTTTTAATTATAGCAAAAAATGTGTAACATTAAATTTACTATCTTAACCATACGTTTCAACATTTAAAATGTTTCTGAACGAGTAAACTCAATAATCCAAGTAAAAATCCAAACCAAACTTTTGTGAATCACCCTTGGTTCTTGTCCTCTCCTGTCGCTCTGACCGATCTCTAGTTTGACCTTTTACTTGTGTGTACTCTTTCCTCTCATCCTCACTGCATCTTTGTTTCGTTTTGAGACAAGGTTTCATATACTCCAGGTTGACTCTGAACTTTTGATCTAAGTGTTGAGATTACAAACATGCAGCAACACACCCAGTTTATGCAGGGCTGGAGACTAAATGCAGAGATTCATGCAGGTTAGGCAAGTGCTCTACCAACTGAGCTGCATCCTCAGGCCCCATCTGCACTGCGTTGTTCCTAAGTTTCTTATCTACAGTCATCTTTAGTCTCTTCTCTCCATCCTTACATGCGGTCTCCAAAGTTCTCATTCTACTGAAATCTGATCACACTCTTCCTTTTTCAAACAGAAACCAATGCAAGGCTGAACATGAAAATGAACTGAGTGTGCCACTGTTCAATTTTACAGTTTTGGAGCCATGGTCTATCAAGTTCACTGATGCCTCAGATAATAATGTGAAGCACCAAAGTAAACAAGTGAAGTTGATAACTGGAAAGGAGTAGAAAGGAGGCAACAGAGTTAGAAGTGTTCAGAAAAGTGGTTCTTAAATGGATATAGAGATTGCTGCTCAGGGTCCACTATGCTGCTACAGCAGCAGTGGTGCTGGTGGGGCCAGAATTTATATTCAATAACATACTATTTTGGTTCTGAGTTTTGAAAAATGCATATAGTTGTGTAACCACTTACTACAACTGGATGTGGTGCCATTTTTCTTGTCCCCCCAAATTCCTCTAAATTTTCCTACTCTTTTCAAGCATTAATTTGTTTCTCTCCCTATAGGTCTAGCCTCTTGCAGGTTGTCATATGAAGAGAATCATATAGAATACAGCTGTTTGAGTCTGGTTCCTTTACTTAGCATAATAAATGTCAGATTCAGCCATATAGCTGACATATATCTTTACTTCAACCTTGTAATAAAGCCATTCAGTACCTAATTTCAACAGAAGGCCACTATTCTTCTTATCTATACAACAAAGCCCAAATTTCTTAGTAATCACATAAAATATGTACAACCTGATCCCAATTTATCGCTATGTACTCTGCTTACCTCCTTCTATTCACAGTCTCACTCTCAGTGCTCATGACCTTGAATTGGGCACCTTCACACCTTAATGCCTTGCTCTTTTCTTAATAGCCCCTACTTTCTATCAGTGGCCATCTTTTTAAAAACTTTATCTATTTATTTATCATTTTGGATTTATTTATTTTTATGAGTGTTTTGCCTGCATATATGTAAGTGCACCCATGTTGTAAAATGCCCATAAATGCCAGAAGAAGGTCTCAGATGCCCTGGAATTGGAGTTAGGGTTGGGTGTTAGCCTCCATGTAGGTGCTGGGAACCAAACCTGGGTTCTCTGCAAGAACAGCCGGGCTCTTAACTCGCGAGCCATCTCTCCAGCCCCTATTTTTAATTTTATGTACATGAGTGTTTTGCTTGCATGGATATAACTGCACCCGTGCAAGCAGTATGTACAGAGATTAGAAGAGGATATTGGATCCCACTGAACTGGAGTTACAGATGGCTGTTAGCTGCCATGTGGGTGCTGGGATCCAAACCCGGGTCCTCTACAAGAGCCATCTCTCCAGCCTCTTGGTCATCTTTTGAACTTCCATTGTCCTTCAATCACTCAGATCAACTGTTATCTCTGCTGCCCCCAATGCACTCCTATGTACACACACACACACACACACACACACACACACACACACACACACTCTTCCCTGTTCCTAACTACAGTGAAGAGTGCCTGAAGTAAGGATAACAGAGGTATAAATAATCAGCTCATTAATGCTCTGATAATACCATAACCTAGCTCTATTATTTCTAATTATATGCTATCAGACTTCTTGGATTATGGCCTGTTCCACTGGCTCGGTGATGAGCTTATTGACAACAAAGGCTTTGTTTCAGTCATCTTTCTCCCCTAGTTCACAATACTATTCCTTGCATAGTATAAGGACCACAGGTTTGTTAAATGCACAAAGATAAGCACATGAAGATAGGGCTCTCACAGACTGATTTTATGATGCCTTAAGGATTCAGTGCACAGATCCTCATACCCTGGCCAAAAAAATTAAAAAGCTATTCTCAGAACTTTTCTATAGCTTAAGCTTACTACTCATCTAAGAAAAATCAATTAATATTATTGTTAACTCTTATTAGAAATATGTACCTCACTACTTGTTTTGGAAAATTTAAAGAAAATAGTTTCACTGTAGAAAGATGGTTTATTTTTACACAGTGTTCAAATCAGTCCTAAGAGTAGCAATGAGTACCCTGTTATCTCTAATCTATGTTAAACCCAAGAAGGTTCAGACTCCATGTTACATCATCTCATTCCTTTTACATTATAAAAATGTATGCACATGAAAATATTTCTCATAATGAAAATATTTGAATGATGTCTTATATGACAAAATATTCAAATGATGTATTATGACTACTCATGATACACAAAGAAAATTTAATTACTTAAAAGCATTTGGTAAATTATGTATGTTCACTTATCCTTTGTTTAAAATTTTTTGGAATACGGGTGAGACTATCTAGATATCTGAGTAAATAAAACCTGACTTTGATTAAGATAAAAATAAAGGATGTAACTCAGTTGTACACACTAGCATAGACAAGACCCTAGGTTCAATCCCTAGCACTATAAACACAATGAAAAAGATGAAAATATCTTTTAGATATTTTAATGACTATCTTTTGTTAATGTTTATTAAAGTTGTCACTACAGAAATGATAAAGTATGCATATGCTAAAGATCATACTTTCAAAATTAAGATTCTAGCATATTTTTGAATATGTATACACTGGAGTTTCAGCTTTCAATTATTAATACAAAATTGGCAATGGTTTGGACATGGTACATTCATTTGCATAAAGTAAATATTTTAGAGACATTTTTATCCACAGAAATATTAGAGGTGCTCTACTGGACATATATCTTAGAAGGAGAAAGAAACACCAAATAACTAAAACAATTTTTATATGAAGAATATTTTATTTTAGTTAGGTCCACTGTTGTTGGTTTACTCTGGAGCTGCGAACTGAAACTAGGCTAAACATGTTCCTTGGCATGAGTTATGCTGTCTCTCCAGTCCCAAGCAAAGTCTAAAGTTGTAACTGTGAGAATTGTACAGATTCAAAAAAAATATACAGTTTTGCTACGTAAATGATAAATTTTTTACAAGTTAAAGAGATATATGAATATATAAATGGGAAGAATACATAACGAAGTATTTTATACTGTGTGAAAATCATAAATGCACATTACACATTAATAAACAAAGACAGGCCATATAAGAATTTCAACTTAATAATTTAAATTGTGAAAACATTAGATAATAAACTAATTTTCAATTAAAACTAAAAAGAAAACCTGTTTCTTGAATTAATCAGTCAATTAAATGAGGTTTTTCACTATTGCTTCCTTGCTTCCTTGTGAAGTTTTACTATAAATCAACACAAGCCAGGCATGGTGGCTCACACCTGTAATCCCAGAAGTTAGAAGGCTAACCAACAAGATTACTAGTTCCAGGCCAATCTGAGCTATATAGCTAGTTTCAAGTCAGTCTGGGCAATACACTGAGACCTTGTCTCAGAAAAAAAAAAAGTTAAAAGCAAATGTTCCTTGACAAAAATGAAAAGCCCAGCTATGTTACAAGCTAATCTTTCTAAAGGAAGTTTCTTAAGAACAGTTAAAGAGATAAATACTAATGAGTTTTCATTGTAGTAGCATCTGGTGGTAGTGGAGGAAAAGTTGTTTCAGTATTTTTGGTTAATTACTACATTAACCTATTAATCTCTGATAATTTGGAAATTAAGATGTAGTATAGACAATTATCTCTCGAGTTCCTAAAGAAGGTTAGGTATACAAATTGTCTATAACTAGAATTTATCGCTAAAATATCTATATTTACTGCAAAGTAATACTTTAAATTTACTAAAGTCAAATACTTTTACATTTGCAAATAATTATTCTTTTTAAAAAATATTTTTATATTTTTTATATGTACGAGTGTATTGCCTGCATGTGTGTAAGTGTGCCTGTGTTGTGCAATGCCTGCGGAGGTCAGAAGAGGAGTTGGATCTTCTGGAACTAGAGTTATGGATGGTTGTAAGCCACCATGTGGGTGCTGGAATTCTAACCTGGGCCTTTTGTAAGAACAGCTAGTGCTCTTAACTGCTGAGCCATCTCTCCAGCCCCAAGAGTTATTCTTTTATTCACATGTATTTTCAGTTATGGTCCCCCCTCTCAGTTATATCATTTTTAGGACAAAAAGATTCCTGTGTTACTAGGTTAAGATCTAATGAAATTATCTAGCTACAAGCAAGTTTTTGAAGAAAATACCCACATATCATTAATGATAAATAGCACTCACGAGTCAACATGTAGTGTATATACTATTAATCCTCAGATTACAACTTGTAATCCAGGCATTAAAGAGTTTATATGTTCCATAGTAGTTTGGCCCTCTCTACATAGATGGTTAAAGAATACTCATTACTAATGAAATGTGTCTTTACCTCTTGTTTAAATGTCATGGTTAAGGATAGTAACAGGAATATTAAGGTATTTTATGATATCCTATTGCTTCATTAACTCAACTGTGATTATTTTTTCAAGTTCAAACATGTCAGGCTTGCTCTTCAAGCCTTTCAAGTTGGGACATACATTAATCTTCAAGCCTTTCAAGTTGGGACATACATTAACCAAAAAAAAAAAAAACAGGACTAAACAAGAATTAAACTTAAATGTCAAACCTAAGTCCTTTGCAGAAATGATTACAGGAGTTCATTTGTGTGCAAACACACCAAATAATAAAACAAAATTTTCTTTGAATTTATATACTTTATACTGTTAAAAATTATTCTTGACCTATAAGTTACTTAAAATGAAAAATTTATAAATATATGGGTTTATTTTCATTATTGTTTAGGTGTTAATTTCAGTATTAATTATCCTATAGTTGAATTTCAAGATTAATTTTAAGAACACTTGCTTTAGAGTCTAAGATATGGCTACTTTTTGTAAATAAATCAATTATGTAGCTATAATTAAACAGTATTTGAGGAGGTCAAATTATTATTATTATTATTACTATGTGGTTTTTTTGTTTTGTTTTGTGTGTGTTTTGAGACAGGGTCTCCCTGTAGCCCCAGCTGGACTACAACTCACTATGTAGATCAGGCTGGCCTTGATCTCATAGAGATTTGCCTGCCTCTGCCTCTCAGTGCTGAGATTAAAGGTGTGCACTACCAGGTCCAGTTTAGGAGGTCAAATTATTAACTGAATCTGTCTGCCTAATCAAATATAGAGATATGTTATCATCCAACTTATCTTCTTAGGGAGCTGGAGAGAAGGCTCAGTGGTTAGGAGCTCATGCTGCTCTTGCAGAGGACCTGAGTTCAGTTCCTAGCACTTTACAACTGCCTATGTAATTCCTGCTCTAGGGGATCCAATACCCTCTTCCAGACTCTAGGGGCACCTACATTCAAGTGCACATACCCACACACAGATACACATGCATATACATAATTTAAAAAGTTTTTAGAAAATATATCTTATACCTAACAATGCATTTAGCCTTAAAACTTATATTTTTTATCAAGATGGCTCCTCTACTCTACTTTTCTTAGTGCTTTCATAACAAAATTTTTTTCCAGTCATTTTAACTTTTCATATACTTTGTTTTAGATGTGTATAGTCAGAATTTTTCAAGTCCATATAAATAATCCTTGGTTTTCTTCAACTGTAGTATTCAGTATATTTAGAATTAATGTACTAATTAATAATCATCTGAGTTTAAAACTATATTATTTCAGTTTTCTAATCATTTCAACTATTCTGTACTATTTCCCCCCTTTAGGTCTCTTTATATATTTTTAAAATACTTTATTTTCTCTTCTAGTGTAGAAGTTATATATTATGTTCCTATTCTTTTAGTGGCTGTCCTAAAAAAAAAAATCACAGCATACTTAACCAACCAATATCTAAGTTGCAATTAATATCTTTATCTTACTTCTCAATAACACAAGACCTTTAGAGATATTAATATGGTTTGTACTGTCAGTGTTTGCTTGGATTTATTCACCTATTTGCCACTGTGTGATCTTCCTTCCTTTACCTTCTGATTCTCTAATTCTGAATATTTTCCTTCTGCTTAAATGATATGTTTTAGAATTTCCTCTAAAAGCAGTCTGCTGGTGACAAATTATCTGGGGAAAAAAAAACGAAACTTTTAATCCCATTTTTTAAAAGAGATTATTTTTACTGGATGTATAATCCTAGTCTGATACGTAGAAATACTCACTCGCCTGTCTTCTGGCTTCTAGTGCTGCTGTTGAGAATCAGCAGTGCTCCTTTCACATTAGTTTGCTTTTCCTACATTTGGATTTACAGATTTTATAGATCAATCTGATAGACTTCTCTAAAGTTCAACCATGAATCGCCCTGGATCTGAATTTATTTCATCCTTACTTGGATTTGTTAGGCTTCTTGAATCAAGAGGTTATCATCTCTCGTCAGTTTAGAAGCACTCTTTATCTCTTCAAATGTAATTTTTGCTCTACTATCTATTCTCTTTCAGTGTGTTCAGACGCAGAGCCAATAAGATAGCTCAGCAGGTTAAAATGTTTGCCATGCAAGCCTGGTGATCTGAGTTCAATCCGTGAACCCACAGAGAGGTAGAGAGCATGCACGCATGCACGCACGCACGCACACATGCACATTTTAAGAACATTTGGAACTACGCTATATCTTACTCTATCTCTTAAGATATACACCAGAGTTTGTAACAGGGATATTTCACCTTCCATGTAACTACTACCCTGCTTCAAAAGTTGTCAGCATCTTTCCAATCTTGTTTTGCTCTTCTTTCCAAACACTACATCCACTCTTCATTTTTTTTTCTAGAGTATTTTAGAGCAAATCCCAGAATCCTATTATTTCAATAGTAAATAATTCTATACATATTCCTAAAGGTTAAGCACTCCCCATTTTTGCCAAGCTATACATTTGTTGACTAAATCTACTCATTTGTCCTGGAGGATTTCCTACCTTCTGTTTTGACTGACTGCATTTTCATGGTGTCTCTACATGCCAATATTTCTTGTAAACTAGTAGATTATTACAAACCAGTGGCTTGTCTAAATCCCAGTTTAACTCTTTGGGAAGAATGCTTACAGGTGGTATTATGCATTTCCTACTACAACAGATCAGAAGGAAGACAATGACTGGTTGTCCACCTCTTAACGATATTAAGAAAAATGACCATTGTTAGTCTGGTTTATTGATCTGTTTCATAAACTTCTTTCTTTTAGCAGCCATGCTTATCAATGCTAGATCCATTACTTCATTAGGGATTATGAAACAGTGAATTCTCTAATGAAATAATTGTTTCTGCATTTCACAGTTGGAATTTTTGTATGATAAAAAAAACTTTCCATCAGTAACTATTTAATTAACTTAAAATGAACAAAGGATATGATACATACTTGATCCTATCCTTTATTTAAATATACAAAATGACTTAAGGGGCTGTTAACAACTAAAGATAATTTTCATATTATCTTTATGAATTCATAAACTTTATTTGATGTTTAAAACTCTCAGATATTTACTTTTTAAATTCTGTAAATATGCTTCCCTACATTCAGAATTTAACATTACAAAGGCACCTAATTACTTTCCCCCACATTTTCTTATTCCTACTACAAATAGAATTTCCTGACTCTATCTTGATTCTTTTTATTTTATAAAATTACAGTATCATTTTTTCTAACCTTGAATTCTAAAGAAAAGTTTTTAAGTTTGTCTTATAAATCATTCATCTGATGTTCTTCAGTAAAAAGGTAGGCTGTTTGTTGTGATGCTGGCGAGGAATGCAGAGCTGCACCCATGCTTTGCACATGCTCTACCACTGGGTTACAGTCCTACCATCTGTCCTACAGTATATTATCAGCTGTTTAAAATATAATTTTAAATTTATGTTTCTTCATACCTAAGAACTCTTTTCTAGTCTCAAATTGTTATTTTTCACAATTAAAAAAAATCAAAGCTATATGAAAAGCTACAATACAATAAAAAAGATTCAACCGTAACTGATATTTTAATTCAGACCATTACTTCTTGCTACAATTGCCTTTTTCATTTATTAACTCTGATGAGTCAATCAAATCACCCTAAGGAAATTAATTTAAAAATTTGGTCCCCTATTTTCTTTTTAAATTTTATTTTTTATTTTATATGTATATATTGCCTGCATGTAGGTAAGTGCACCCATATCATGCAATGCCTGCAGAGGTCAGAAGAGGCTGTCAGATCCTCTGGGACTGGAGTTATGGACAGTTGTTAGCTGCCATGTGGGTGCTGGGATTTGAACCCGGGTCTTCTGCAAGAACAACCAGTGTTCTTAACCGCTGAGCCATCTCTCTAGCCCCCCTTGTTATTGTTTAACATTTATTCATTTTTATGTGTTTGAGTGTTTTGCCTCATGTATATAAGTGCACTCACATCATGCAATGTCTGTGGAGGCCAGAAAAGAGTGTCGGATCCCCCTAGAACTGACATTATGGATGGTTGTTAGCTGTCATTGTGGGTTCTGGGAATCAAATCCTGGTCCTCTGTAAGAGCAGCCGGTGCTAACCCTAACAACAAAGCCATCTCCCTAGCCCCTGCTGCCCTTTTTTTTTTTTTTTGATAAAATCTAAATAGGAACTCATTTTAGGTTCACACAGGACACTAAGGATTAGTGCTTCTCTAAGAACAAAGCACTTACTACCAAAATTTATGGCAACACTAACTCCTGATTTTGTGCACCCATCAAATTTGTGCTTTCGTGAGCTTCAAAGTTTATTGCACCTACGAGGGCCCTAGTTTTCTCTTGACTCACCTTACATCTGTTCCTTGTATTATACAGTGAAGTTTATTAGTATTGGGAGTTTAGAAACGTTATGGCATTAAGTCTGTTCAAATGCTCCAGATGCATTTTCTTCTTCGTGTAATGAAGGATAAGCTAACCATTGATTCTTTCACATATATCATTACTGATGCACCCTGAAGTGGTCCTGTCCATATACAACAATAGTGTTTACTTTGCCATATCTTGTAGCTAGTTAGTCTTTATAAAGCACTCAGTGATAGGTCCATAAATGCTTCATTTACCTCATTCATGTTCTTTTCCTCTGTGGGGCATTTTTGTCTCTAAAGTGAAAAGAGCAGTTCAATCCTCAGTTGGGAAGCTATGACAAATTATCTTAATTTAGTTACTTCAGTTGTGCAATCTTTCAGAAAAACAATCAACATTTACAAATTTCTTTTGAGAGGCAAATTTCGGGCCTGGAGAGATGACTTAGCCATTAAAAGCACTGGATGTTCTTTCAGAGGACCCAGGTTTGATTCCCAGCACCCACATAGTAACTAACAACTGTCTGTAACTCCAGTTCCAGGGGATCTGACGCCCTCTTCTGGCCTCCATAGGCACTGTACATAGGTGGTGCACTTACATACATGTAGGCAAAACATTCATACACATAAAATAAAAATAAGTATTTCTTTCTTACAAAGATTCTTTAAAAAATTAGTATTTTAATTTTTTTCTACTGAATACAGTGCTAAAAATCAAGAAGCAGATTCTCAAGTGATATTCTTGATGTCAGGTTACAAAGATCTGTTGGTGCTAAAGCACAGCTGTCAGGTGTGTCCCATCTGGAGCTGGATGTGATGGTACCTGCCTATAATCTCAGCAATCAGGAAGTTCAGACAGGAAGCTCCTGAATTGAAAGCCAGCCTGGGCTATACAGTAGAGACCTCTGTCTTAAAAAGATTTAACCCAATCAGTCAACCAAACAAACAAAAACCAGATTTGCCCTACATGTTCCACAGGGCTGGAAGTACAGCAGGTTAAGGAAGGTACCAGAGGACCGTCAAGAGGTAGTCATATTGTGATACAGAGAATTCAACATACCCTAAGAGGAAGTGTCTCTTTACTCTTTAATTTTGTGCCCTATGCATAGTATCTCTTTGCTGAAATTTTAGCAGATCTCAAAATGAACAGATCTGCAACTTCAATAGCTTACTTTGTCTTCTTGCTTTCTTTTCTCTCTCTTTTTCTCTTTCTCTCCGTCCCTCCGTCCCCCTGTCCCTCCGTCCCTCTCTCCCTCCCTTTCGAGAGACAGGGTCTCATGTAGCCCAGGCTGGTCTCAAATTCATTACTACCAAAGTAAGCTCTTGAACTTCTAATCCTCCTAGGTGATGAGATAACAAACATGACATGCATCTCAACTTCTGGGCTTTTTAGGTTTAATTTTATTCCTTTTTGTGTTCTACTATGCTGTTCTAGAACTCCCCCTCCCTTTTTTTTTGTGTACAGGGATCAAACTCAGGGCTTCAAGCATGCTAGACAACAATTATCACTGAGCTGAATTCCTTACCCTGTTTAAAGATTTCTTTATGCTCAATTGCAAAACACTCAGATTTTCTTTCAAAATTTAAATAACTAGCTTTTAATGTAATTTTAAAATGATTGTGTCAAGTAACCAGATTTTCTCATAGAAAAGACTCTTACGTTTGGGTTCACTGGCATCTCTACTATTAAATTCCCATTTTAAGTATTAAAGCTTAGTCTACCATCTGCCCCCAATACCTATTTCCCCCCCTTCTTTGTGTGTTCATCTGTGGATATGTGCATGTGATGAACATGTGTGCATGTGAAGATGCATGTAGAAACAGGTCAACTTCAGGTGTCATGCCTTGGGGATCACCCACCTTGTCTTTTTGAGACTGGGTCTCTCACTGTCTTCACTCGCTAATTGGCTATCAGTCTAACAGTCTAACAGTCTCTCAGTCTCCTCCCCAGAGCTGGGATTACAACTGCACATACCACGCCTATCTTTCTTTTATGTGAGTTCAAACTCAGGTCCTCAAACTTTCTTGTCAAGCACTTTGCCAACTGAGCTGCCTCCAGCCTACCATTCTTCAGTAACAGAATCCTTAAGTTTAGCCAAGTAACACAACTAATCAGAATAAAGATTCATTTTCCCAATGCAATGTACCTATTTTTGAGGCAATGTTGAGCCACAAGGTAAAAAAGACAGAAATAAAATTGTAATTTAAACTGTTACTTGAAACTTTCTATTACCCCCCTAAAATCCCAATTCTCACTAAAAATCTCATTAATCAGACTCATTTTACTGAAACAATAAAAAAAAAAATCCTGTGAGACTCCAACTTTCTTGTTGTAACAAAATACTCAGGAGAAAGTAGCTTAAGGGAAGATTTATTTGGGCTTACAGTTTGAGGGGTTATAGGCCATCGGGTAGAAAAGGATGGCAGCTGGAACTCAGGCTGCTTGCTCACATGGGGCAGATCAGGAGGCAGACAGATGAATGCTGCCTCCCATCCTGCTTTCTCTTTTCCCTTTCCATTCAGTCTAGGACTCTTGCCCTGGAGATGGTGCCACCACATTCAGGGTGGGTCTCCTCAGTTAAACCTCTCCTGAAAAACATGCTCAAAGACATGCCAAAAGGTGTGTCTCCTGTTGCTTACAAATCTGTTATGTGACAATAAAGATTAGCCATCATAATTCACACATAAATTTTAAAACTTTTAAAATTAAAAAGCAGTTAATTCAATGTAATTTGTCCTTAACCTTTAGCTAAAATCAGTAACACAGAAAGAAGGGTAGCTATGTATGAAGGATATTGGAAATTCTAGTCCCAAATTGTTTCAGACAAAAAAAGAAAGAAAGAAAAGAAAAGCCCTAAGTAAATTATCATTAAATATCTGTAAAAGCAGACTGAGCATTCCAGAGAGGAAAGCAGATAGATTGAGGCGGCTTCCCATTCGTCCTGAGGCCCAGCTTGTATACTATGCCTAAGATTCTACAAAATAATCTTTATAACAAGTCATCCTTTTTTGTTGAAAGAACATTAAGTAGCATAGCTTGTTTTTGCTTTCAAACTAAAAGAATGCCAATCAAAGAACAGCTGGCACACATACACGAGCAGCCAGCCTGAGTGGTGCTGGAGACAGGTGTTCAAGTGAAACTTTCACCAGCACTGTAGGCTGTGGTTTCTTCTATTTTTCTTTCTGGCTGTCATTGAGCTACAGTCTGAAATTTTTATTTTACTGAAACAAAAGCCTGTGTTCTTTATACTTTCTCTTTGGTTTTATGATTTTTCTTGAAAGCTACATCTACATATGAGGAAATTAGTAATCATGTGCCTGTTCTTTTTCAGTGAGAAGAGCCCTTTGACAATATTCCTCACAGTTTTGGAGACAGAACTGGAGGGTTTTGTTTTTCTTTTTCTTTTTCTGAGATAATCATCTTATGTGGCCTAAGGTTCTGCCTCACTTTTAAGTGCCAGAATTGGAGATGTGCACCAACATGCTGGGCTCTAAAAAATTTTTTTTAAAAGAAATCATGTGTAAAAGCTGAAAGTGGTATTTAATTACTGGGTTAAATTTGCTGCTAAGACTGACTAATGGACTATTATTGTATTGCTGTTTTCATTCCAGTTTGCCCTTGTGTTTCCATGGTTAGACTTTATCGAGATTCAGAAATATCCCACTGTAGTCATAGTGTCATGACTGTTATTGGGGTAAGCAATTTCTGATTGGATTTGAGGCTGGGTCTACAGGAGGGAACTGATGCCTAATACTGTAAACCTAGTCAAAAGTCCATAGCTCAGGAGGCCATGGGCCCCAGGGAGGAACCTACTCTTCTTGCTTTGATAAACTGTTAAACTGCTTTCTACATATACTTATACCCATAGATCAGTGCTGCTCTCAGACTTGGTCAGAGAAGCTTCTTTGGGCAGTGGGTAGCAGTCAGTGCAGAGACTCATAACTGGTTAAAGTGCAGAGAATAAGTGACTGAGACGGATGAGTTATAAATGGGACATCATATTATTCCCCACCCTCTACTCCTAGCCAAGCCTCAGGGAACATCATGGAAGAGGTAAGGAGCCTGACAATGGGAGGAGTGCTGTGACACGCTGTCTTCTAGACATGATATGGTGTTGCACTCATGAACTGAGAGTAGCTACAGTTACCTGCACAAGACCTGCTAAAGATCAAGTCAGTTAAAATTCCAGCATGGATAGAGAGGGGCTCACGATGACCCACCATTAGTTGAGGAGCTATTGGCAGCTGATGGTCACTGGGGAGGGAATGCAATTTTCCCTTAGGGGTGTGGACATGGGTACACTGCCCACGCTCCAGTGGATGGTCCCACACCCATTTGCCATTTGAATATGGGCAACACTAAATGGAAGCATTTGAAATAAAAAAAAAATTACGAAAGGATATGAAGTCGGGAGGGGGATGTGTTAGAGAGGGAGCCGAAAGAATTGCAGGGAGGAAGGCTGGGTAGATACGACTAAAATATATTGTATACATGTATGAAATTCTCAAAGGAAATATACATATATCTTTTCTCCTGGGCAGGGTCTCCATATACCCCCAGCTAGCCTGGAACGCACAACGTAGACCAGGCTGGTCGCAATCTCACAGAGATCTGCTTGCCTCTGCTTCCCAAGTGCTGGGATGAAAGGCCTGTGAGGCCATACCCAGCTAAAATACATTATTTAAAAGAAAAAAAAAATAACTAAAAATATGTTTGCCAGTCTTTGCCCAAACTTTCAACAAAGAAGTAACAATGTGAATTAAGGTTTGAGTTATTGATCTGGGCCTTGAAATATTAATAGGGATATATACTTTATTTTGTTTTGTTGTAACAATGTATTAGCCCTGCCTATATTTATTTTTGAGACAGCCCCTCCCCCTTTTTTTCTTTTTGAAAAATTTTATTTATTTTTCTTTCAGGTTTTTAAAATTTTTGACATATTCAGTAACAATTTCCAGAGCTAAGATGCATCTCTTTCAAAACTGGCTGCAAATTTTTAGGTTTACAGTTGAATTGATACAGTTATACAATATTGTACTCCGTATAACCCCTATAAGACATAAAATTAAATGAGGTATTTAAACTTTAAAAAAGATCTCCATTTTATTATTAAAATACAGTTTCATACATAAAAATTCATTTTTAATAAAATTGACATTAAGATGTTTGCACATGCATTTCTAATTCTGAGCATGGATATAAAGTCATCAGGTAGATTTCAATGGTAATGTTTTTCACATCTACTAATTATTAAGAAGCAAATTTTTATGCTTTGAAGAATTATTTTTTATTTATTTACACACCCACTCCCTAGGTAGCACCCTCCCATAGCCTCCCTCCCCTCACTAGAGCCCTTATACTCTGATATCCCTGCTACTGTCTGCTGTGTTGTTGGCACCCCCCAGCCATTCCCCACTACTTGCCCTTCTGGTGAATCTAGTCAGCCTATCTAGAGGTCTTTGTTTTAGGAGAGTCAGCTGTTCCTCAACTAGCAGCAATCAGTTGTCAATATTCCTTCAGATAAGATTGGGGTCTGCTGTTCTATGCTGGGTTACTGTCTGAGAGTCTCTTGGGCCACGTGGCCAACAACTTAAAAGAAGGTGTCTCCTGTCTGGCATTGTTGCTTGTTATGTAGCCTTTAGCTATACATATGGACTCTTATGAAAGTATGTTGGCCCATTTAATCTTGGTTATATTTTCCTTTTGGGTGTTTAAGGTCATACAGTTGGTTCAGATAAAACCGATATATTTTAACTCTTAAGGTCATTTGAGGATCTGTTCCTCAGGGGTCACATGGGCTTGGGAGGAGCCCCTGGCTCCTTTCTTTTACCAGTTCCACCTATGTGAAGATAAGTCAAAGGTCCTGCTTGACCATGGTTGGCTTCACTTGGAAGCATGGAGGAAATGATTCCTCTGTGTTGACCCTCCTTTCTATAGACTGGACACTGGTTCAAGTCCATCTGGTGGGGTCTCCTCGGCCTCCTTGATCAAGAGGACAGGTGACCCACCACCATTATAGGACATTTTGAGAGATATTCATAGTCCCCTGGAACTAATCAACCTAGGAGGGCAAGGAGCAAAAAGTGTCCTTTATGTCCCTCTGATGAAATTATTATAGACCTCAAAGTATGTCCGTTAAACACGCAAGAAGGTTAGCTCCACCAGTCTGGTATTTTTAATTACTGTGTGTCATGTAGATAAATCTTGGGCAAAGATCAGTTGTTCTCAGATAAACCTTACCTAGGCATATATTTCTTGATCTGCTATGTATAATTTGTCAGCAGGTTGTAGGAGTAATATGGTTCCCTCTGGTTTTTAAAACTAGCTAGGCATTGTTTATCTTTCTCATTGTCTCACCCCTCCATCATGGTTTCCCCACTTAAGGTGCCCCAATTTTCCCCCTTTCTCCCTTACTAATACCCTTCTCCTATGGGGATACCTCTCTTGAGCTCCTTCTTTCCCTTTATCCCCCAGGTTCCTTGTATACCCTTCCCTCCCCCCCTCCCTTAAACTAACCCAATTTTTATCCATATCTCCCTTATTAAGGCCTGTTTCCTAATGTTCTTCTCTTTCAGGTTATTTCTTTTCCTTTACCTCCCTGTTTCCTTTCCATTATCCTGGTTCCCGTAGTTATGTCTGGATACATACTCACTTATCAGGGTTTGGTTCTAGGATCCACATATGAGAGAGAATATATGTCGACCTTTTTTCTGAGTCTGTGTTACTTCACTTAGTATAACAGCTTCTAGTTCCATCCATTTACCTGCAAGTTTCATGATTTCATCTTTCTTTGCTGCTGAGTAAAACTCCATCATATAAATGAGCCACATTTTCACTATCGACTCATCAACTGACGGATGCTTAGATTCTTTCTATCTCTTAGCTATTGTGAAAAGAGCAGCAACAAACATGGATGTACAAATGCCTCTGAAATAGAATGAGTTCTTTGGGTATATGCCAAGGAGTGGTATAACTGGGTCAAATGGCAGGTTCATTTGTAGTTTTTAAAGAGTTCTCCACACTGCCTTCCATAGGGACTGAACCAGTTTGCAGCCCCACCAGCAGTGGATTTTTGTTCCCCTTTCCCCACATCCTCTCCAACATTTGGTATCATTTGTTTTCTTGATCTTAGCCCGTCTGACTGGGGTAAGATGAAATATTAAAATGGTTTTAATTGGCATTTCCCTAATTATTAGTGATGTTGAACATCTTTTAAGATGTTTCATAGCCATCTTTACTTCTTCTTTTGAGAACTCTCTGTTCAAATCCGTAGCCCATCTTTTAACTGGGTTACTTGCTTTCTTGATTATTTGTTTTTTGAGTTCTTTATATATTCTGGATGTTAAACCTCTATCAGATGTGTCGCTGGTGAAGATTTTCTCCCATTCTGTGTGTTTTCACTTCCTTTCCTTGGTTGCTTCTTGTGATGCTTTGATGTACAGATGCTTTTTAGTTTAATGAGATCCCATTTGTTAATTCTCGCCCTTGTTTCCTGAGCAATTGATGTCTGGATTAGAAAATCCTTTCCTATGCCTCTATCTTGTAGGTTTTTCTCAATGTTTTCTTCTAATAGTTTCAGAGTTTCAGGCTTTACATTGAGGTCTTTGAGCCATTTGGAATTGACTTTTGTGCAGGGTGAAAGATAGGGATTAAGTTTCATTCTTCTATGGGTGGAGATCCAGTTTTGCCAGCACCATTTGCTGAACAGGCTATCTTTCTTCCAGTGAATGTTCTTGGCCCCTTTGTCAAGTATCAGGTGGCTGAAATTGCATACATTCATATTT
>NW_008353486.1:116868-117674 GCF_000622305.1 Nannospalax galili | reverse complement strand
CCTCAATTTCTTTCTTTAAAGATTTAAAATTTTCATTGTAGAGCTCTTTAATGCCTTTGGTCAGGTTTACTCCAAGATATTTTATTTTTTTGCATCTATTGTGAATGGGAGTGTTTTCATGTGCTCTTTCTCTGATTGCTTGTTATTGGGTGGAATTTTTGGCATCTCTTAGATATACTATCTTATCATCTGTAAAAAGGAATAATTTGATCTCTTCTTTTCCAATTATTACTCCTTTAATTTCCTTCTCTTGTGTTATTGCTCTTGCAAGAGTTTCACGTACTATGTTAAAGAGAAGTGGGGATAGTGGACAGCCTAGTCTGGCTCCTGATTTCAATGGAAATGCTTCCAGTTTTTCTCCATTTAGAATGATGTTGGCTGTGGGTTTGTTATATATGGCTTTAATTATGTTGAGGTATGTTCCATTCCAATCCAATTCCCTCTAGGACTTTGAACATAAATGCATGTTGAATTTTGGCAAAGGCTTTCTCTGCATCTTTTGAGATGAGCATGTGGTTCTTGTCTTTGAGTCCATTTATATGATTTATGATGCTTGTTGACTTACGTATATTGAACCATCCCTGCATCTCTGGGATAGAGCTGACTTGATCATGATGGATGATCTTTTTGACATGTATGCAGTTTGCAAGTATCTTGTTGAGAATTTTTGCATCTCTGTTCATTAAGGATATGGGTCTATAGTTTTCTTTTTTGGTTGTATCTTTACCTGGCTTTGGTATGAGAGTGATACTGGTTTCATAGAAGGAATTTTGGAGTTCTCCCTCCATTTCTATCTTTTTGAATAA
>NW_008353486.1:112001-116489 GCF_000622305.1 Nannospalax galili | reverse complement strand
TTTGTTATTTCTTCTTGTCTGCTGGGTTTGGGTTTTGTTTGCTGTTGCTTTTCAAGTGTGTTGAGCTGCAATGTTAAGTTATTTATTTGTGTTCTTTCCGAATTTTTGATGTAGGCACTTAGAGCTATAAACTTTCCTCTTAGGACTGCTTTCAGCAGAGACAGCCCCTTTTTATGTTGCCCAGGTTTGTCTCGATTTTCCTGGACTCAGGTAGCTAATCTCCCCACCTTGGGTTCTCCAAGTAAATGGGGCTGCAGGCATGTGCCAACATGCCCAGCTTATAGCCTTTTTGAAGTATTTTCTAAGAAAAGCATGGTGGTACAATGGCCAGCCTTCCAAACATAAAACAAATCTTCTGTGGAAAAATATATTTAGAGCTCCAATTTGAAACTAGAAATGTCTTTTCAGGAAGTGGTATAGCCAGCATGTGGAGTTGTAGAGGTGGTAGAAACAGTATGGGTTTTACCTGTGAAAGTCTCGTTTGCTTTCTGGCATTATCACTAGTAGCTTTATAATTCTGAACAAATTACTTAACTAAAGTTCAGTTTTTCATGTGAAAATCAGAGATAATGGCATGTATTTCTCAGGCTACTCTGTGGATCAAATGTGGTACATCAGGCAGGCAAACAATAGATACTACTAAGTTTTTTTCCATTCCCCTACTGAGGAATTCTTGATCAAAATGAACCCCAGATAGACCAGAGAAGAGGGATGGGTCAGGGAGTAGACAACAAGGGACTGGATATTCAGGGAGACATGCCACAGGCTTAAACATTCTTTATGGTCAGAACAGATAAGGGATCTAAATAAGCTTTAAAAATTTTTTAAATTTATTATTTTTCTTTTATGTGTATGAGTGTATTGCCTGCATGTATGTAAGTGCACCTGTGTCATGCAATGCTCTCAGAGGACAGAAGGCACTGGATGCCCTGGAACTGGAGTTAAGGACAGTTAGCTGCCATCTGGGTGCTGGGAATGGAACTTCGGTCCTCTGTAAGAGCAGCCAGTGCTCTTAACCACTGAGCCATCTCTCCAGCCCCCTAAACAACCTTCTGATTCTTCGTTTTGCTCTTATAGGTACTGGACTTAGGCATCTCTTTCCTTTTTATTTCTCTACTCTGCTCATTCCAGAATCCTCACTCTTTCTTCTAGCCAACTGAAAGAATTTAGTCTGTTATCAAAGCAAATACGTGGAGATTGACAACTGGAATCAGAGAATGATGACCTCAGTGAACTCACTCTTTTTTCCAAAATAGCAAAAATACAAACAAAATCAACTATTTCAGCTCTTGCATTTAACAAAAGACACAGAATGAATTAAAAAAAAATCCACAAAACTGTCTATCTAAGAAAAACTTCTTAATATTGATGTCCCTGAGGAAGGCAGCTAAACCAGACACTTTAGATGATGCATGATCCTAGAATCACCCAGCTAATAAAAATGCCAGGTTCTAATCCTGTCTTTACTGGCACTGTAACTTTTTATCTCTGAGTTCAGGTTCATACTATTTTTAGTATAACAATCTGTTAGAATTAAATAGTCAAATGGGTAGCAACAACACATCTATGGCCAAAAGTTATTTATCTGAAAATAACTTCCCCAAATTAACCTTTTCACCTCATACATGGAAGATAGCATACTATTTCTAATCAAACTGTTGTATATCTATACCAACAGTATTTTGCCATTCCATGTAGTTATTGTCTATTAAAATTTCTTTAAAATGCTGGGTGTGGTGGCATACACCTTTAATCCTAGCGCTCAGCTTGATCAACAAAGTAAGTTCCAGACTACAGGGAGGCCCTTTCTCAAAAAGCAAGCAAGTAAACAAACAAAAATTTAAAAAAGAATCAACAAAATAATTTCTTTAAAAGTGACAGTCAACCTAAAATTCTAATTTAAGGTAGAATAACAATATTAAAATTCTTCTCTTTGCAACAAACCTTATTCTTCACAGTACATTTGTCAAAGACTGGTTTCTTCTGTCGCTCTCGCTCTCTCTCTCTCTCTCTCTCTCTCTCTCTCTCTTTTTTGGTATTAGTATGCAATAACCCTCATGCCTTGCTGCTTTAAAGTATCCTTCTTTAAAGGATGAATCCTACAATTATAATAGTGTCTCAATGAGAGAGCACAGAAGGCCTTGGCTTTAATCTCAAGCCCCTAAAATAAACAGATAAATCAAACTATACAATGGATACTGTAAATTTATTAGCTTGCAAACACATACTTAGTATTAAGTGTTAAGTACACAGTACTAGATTTACTTGAATTTTATTTTTTTAGTGTATGTGCACACATATGTGAGCTTGTTCATGCTGCAGGGTGCACATGTATACATGGAAACCAGAGAACAACCTTCAGTATAGTACTCAGGAGCCACCACCTTGTTTTTTTAAGACAAGGTTCCTCAGTGGGACCTCTGGCTTACCCATTAGGGTGGCTGGCTGACCAGCAAGCTCCATGGATCCAACTGTTTCCACCAAGTCAGCGATGCAAGTGTGCCCCTGGCCCAGCTTTGTTCACAGTCCGTAGGGCTCAAACTCAGCTTCTGCATGCTTGCAGAGCAAGCACCTTCCTGAATGACCCATCTCCTCAGCCCAAATTATATTTTATGATTATGGAATGACTTTTAAATCACCTAATAATGATTCTCTTTGTTGGAATTAAATCCTACCTTAGGAGAAGTAGAGTGATCTCTTCCTGCAGAAACAAGGTTTTCATTTCCTCCTGTCTTCGGTGAAAGGATCGGCGGGGCTGGAGCCTTTCTTTTCACTCTCCTTTCTCTTTCCCCTTCTTGAACTGCATTTACCAAACTATTTGGAGAAGTTGGCTTAGGCTCATAAAAAGGATTTGATCTAAATGAAAGAAAAATGATCATTAAATGTCTCTCAAAAACAATTTACATGTAAAAAAATAAAACATGTTCTAAACACTCTGTTTTCCCAAATAAACCCAAACCAGTGAAACTTAAAAGCATGGAAATGATTTTAATCTTTTGGCCTATTTATATCAAATTTGATATATTAAATATTATTTTTCCCATTTAAAGAAGTATTAAAATGTAAGATAATGCTAATGCTTAGTTTGAAGTACTGTAGAACTCTAGGAAAATGTAATGTTAAAAAGGGAGACTGTATTTTCCATACCAAAGTAATAGAAGATAGGACAGAAATGTCGATGTATTTTCTTTTTTATGCTTTTCTTCTTGTATTTCATCCCTACTTCTGTGTTAAATTCCCTCCTCATTATGTTTTCTCTAGTTTCTTCTTCAGAAAATCAAATCTTACTACATACTGGACCACCCACTACTTTGTTATTTTCCTAACCTCTTCCTATTTTTATAAATCTTTCTGTCTTCTATGCTGCATCCTAACTCCCTCATATCTCAGACCCATTTTACTTTTTCTCTCTTCATTGATGTCTAGTGTTCAACTCTCCATGAATTTCTGTTTTTACTAACTATATTATCATGTGTTTGTATACTCTATTAATCATTTAAACCTATTTATGTTATAGTCTCCATCTGATAAATCTTTATTTAAAGTTCTTAATTCTTTTGCTTCCTTGAGCATTTTATAACTCTAGATTGTTAGTTTAAGGCTTCCTCTTAGAAAGTATGTTAGACTGAGTTAGTCTGCTTTCTTCAGAGTGCTTTCTGCCTTTGTTTGCCAACTACTTTAGGAATCACTCTGTATATCATTTTCATAGCTTGGGTGTTACAAAGCAATTCAGCCAATGTAACACCAAATCTATATGAGTCTATGCTTAAAATTCTCAGAGAAAGCTTTTTGCTTTCTTACCTAGAGTTTCAGTCTTCGTGGAAAAGCTTTCTTTTAAAAAAATTATTTTTATCTATGTGTATGAATGTATTGCCTGCATGTATGTAAGTGCAGTGCCCGAGGAGGTCAGAAGAAGGTGCTGGATCCCCTGGAATGAGAGTTATGGACAATTGTTAGCCCCCATATGGATGCTGTGAACTGAACACAGGTCCTCTGCAAGAGTAGTCAGTGCTCTTAACTGCTGAGTCATCTTTGCAGCCTGGCAAAAGCTTTCTTTTTTTTTTTTTTTAGGTTATAAATTCTTTTATTAATTCATGAAAGGAAAAACATTACAAAATCTTTTCCATGCCTCAATTTTACTCTGATTTGGGATTCAACTTGCTTCACCATCCATTTGCTTTTCCCCTTTGTGGACAAACAGAACATCCTTTCAAGGTTGTACAAGTTTTTTTTTTTTTCAATACAGAAAAATTCATTCCAGGGCTCTTGACATTGAGACGTTTTCACATGCATTTCTAATCTCTATATACTTGACTATCACTGGTCACAGTCACCCACCTTCTGCGCTCCTCGGCATCTGAGCATGAATACAAACTCGTCAGGTAGACAGCTTTCCTCTCCCACTAGAGCCTCCATCCTCTGCTATCCCTGCCACTGTCCACTGTGCTCAGCACCCCCCCATCCATTCCCCCCATCTGCCCTTCTGGT
>NW_008353486.1:97607-111896 GCF_000622305.1 Nannospalax galili | reverse complement strand
AGCCAACAATGGTCGAGCAGGACCTTTGACTTATCTTCACGTAGATGGAACTGGTAAAAGAAAGGAGCCAGGGGCTCCTCCCTAGCCCATGGGACCCCTGAGGAACAGATCCTCAAACGACCTCAAGAGTGAAAACAAATCAGTTTATCTGTTCCAATGGTATGTCCTTAAACACCCAAAAGGGAAGTATAACCAAAGATTAAAGGGGCCAATATAATTTCATAAGAGCACACATATATATAACTAAAAGTTACTTGACAAAAAGCTTTCTTTTTAACTTCTCTTTTGTTGATAGGTGGAAATTTTTTTCTAGTAATCAGTTAACATAAATGTGTACATGATTATCCTTCCTACTACACAGTGACTAACTACACACTGTGTGATAACTACACAGTGACAAGTTGTTATTCTGGTTCTAAGTTATTAGTTTGCTATACATCCTATGTGCATAGTAACTACAAAATTTCTAGGTCTACAGAACTAAGGACCAGAAGATTCAAACACAGTGATCACACAAACAGAATGCTACCTGGTCACCTTCAGACCCCCATTTCAATTTTGCACATTATTTGAGCTACAGTAGTACGGGACTCACCTAAAGGCTAATGGCTATACCTCTGCCTAATGATTTAGAAACTATCAGATCACACGGCATTCTGTGCACCACAGCGGGACCCACAGAGGGAAATAGATCACACTTGTGGCATCACTCTCACTCTTGTACTCATGCAGTAATTAATGTCATGTGACACATCTCAATTTGTGTGAAAAAAACTATTATGGGCATATGGTGTAACTACCTAATAAAGCATTTCTTTGACCATATTCCATAATTAACAATACATACTTCATATTTTATACAAAGCAAAGTTATTTAAGGAATTAGCAAAACTTCTATATTCTGTTGTTCATTTTTAATCTGAATTATCTATTTTAGAACTTTCTTTAAAATTTTAGTTTATAAGATAATAGGTTTCCATATGCTTATCCTACCCTCAATCCCCACATTTTCCCCATCCTCCCTCCCCAACCTTGTTTAAACCTTTCCAGGCCTAGTATCTCCTCCACTCACTTTGCTATCTCCTGCATTTCACAACACTTCTGCCGCCTTAGTCTCTGCCCCCACGCCAGGGCTCCTTTGGCTTCTGGACCTCTACAGACCGTCTTTCCAGTTTAAATACAGAAACCTAAAACTTCAAAGATAGGATTCACAGATGAGAGAGAACATAGGGTGTATGTCTTTCTGGGTTTGGGTTACCTTTGATTTCCTATAAACTTCATAATTTCATTTTCTTATGGCTATATAAAATTCCACTGTGCATTTGTGCCATGTTTTCATTATCCATCAGCTGATAGGCATTTAAGCTGATTCCCTTTCCTAGCTACTATGAATAGAAAATTAATGAACATGGATGTGCAGTATCTCTGTAGTAGGATATAGAATCCGTTGGGTCTATGTCCAGGAATGGTATATTCTATTTTTAGCTGAGAAACCTCTATACTGATTTTCATAGTGGCTACACCCCACCGATAGTGAACAAGGGGTCCCCTTTCCCTGCATCCTTGCCAGCATCTGTTATTTTTGTTGTTGTTGTTGGCATGCATGGTAACTCTACTAGCGCTATGAAAGCTAGCTAGTAGAGACGAAGCTCCAGACTTGCTGTGTTGTCTGCATCCTCTGATGGGGAGCTGAGCCCATTGGTATTCTGAATTATTATTGAAAGATATGTATTAGCTCTTGCTATTGTTGATTTTTGTATGGTTCAGTGTTTTCTTAGTCCTCACTTGCTTAACAACTGTCAGCATTTTTTTCTGTACCTTCTTGGATGTGTTCATCAGACTCTTCTATTCAAAGCCTCCATTCCAGTATCCTCTAGAGTTGGCAAAGTGTTCATAAATTGCTTTAGCCTGCTTTTGTCATGGGAAATTTTCCTTTCTCCTTCCATTCTTACAGTTTTGCTGGATATAGTAGTCTGACTTGGCAGTTGTGATTTTAACAGCTTAAAAATACACCTTTCCATATCCTTCTGGCTCTTAGAGTTTCTGTTTAAAAAAAAATCACCTTTATCTGATGGGCCCTCCTTTATATGTGATTTGGCCCCTCTTTCTTGCTGCTTTCAACACTCTCTTTATTCTGAATACTAGTGTCTTGACTATATGATGTGGGAAATTTCTTTTCTGGTCCTGTCTTCTGGTATACTATATGTTTCTTGTACCTGGATGGGCATCTCTTTTAAAAATATTTTCTATGCCTTTGGTGTGATTCTTCTTCTTCTATGCCCACAATTCATAAATTTGGTCTTTTCATCATGTTTCAAGGATCTTGTATATTCCACTGATAGGTTTTTATTAAATTTATCACTGACTATGACTGAATGGTCCAATTCCTCTACCTTATCTTCAAACTGTGACATTCTTTCCTTCACAGGAGCCACATGAAGTTTTTATTTTACTCACTGAATTCTTCATTCCCAGTAATGTTTCAGTTTGCCTTTTCTTCAGTGTTTCTCTTTGTTGAACTGTGTTTTTATATCCTAAACTGACTTCCTTATTTCATTCAGTTGTTAGTGTTATAATCATTCCTTTGACTACTGTATGGAATTTTGTCTATATCACATTCATTGGCATCTACTACTACGGGACTGGTATTCTTTGGAGGAGATATCTTGTCTTGGCTTTTCATGTTATATATATCTTTATTCTGTGACTTGCTAATGTGGAGTTAGTTCGTTGATTAAGTCTTTCTAGCATTCCTGTAATGAATAAGTGTTTGCTTCAGAGCCTGATATTCCCTCTGCTCGGTGGGTCTTTGCTCAGCCCTGTGTTGCTTGAAGTTTGGTTATGATGACACCCAGGGTTGATCTGTGGATGAAGTAACTGAAGGTGACCTCAGCTTGGGGAAAACACCAAGGGCCAGCCCCTGACCTCAATGCAGTTTGATGGCACTTGGGATGGCAATTCTCTACATTCTGTCACATTGTGTGCTGTTTGAGAGTATGTGGCAGGATGACTCTACCTTCATGAGCTAGGGTGCATATGGAGTGAGGGGAGGGGGGAGAAGCCAGGTGTGGATGAGTTGTGCATCCTTTTGCTTTTGCATTCAGGGTGCCCACAGGGCAGTGGGAGTGTGTGCTTGGGGTGGGGGAAGGGCTCACTTTCTTCTGGCTTCAACACTTAGTATATATGGGGGCAGTGGAAGTGTGAGGAGGGGGTGGGAGCTCCTGAGACCTCTAACCTGCCAGGCTGAGGTGAGCATGGAATGTTAGAGTTGTGTATCTATTTCAGCAGTCTATATATCACTGAAAATAAATTATTTTTATCTTTGTACTATATACTTGAGTGATAGGATTACCCACATCATTAACTTATTCATCACTGAAAATTCCGTAGACTTATATTAAAGTGAAAAAAAATAGGATAATTATGTGACATTATTGTCTTGTAATTCATCTTGGAAAATGAATTAAAGAAAGATAGCCAATGTTCGTCAGCCCAAATAATGATCAACTAAGACACACTGAAAGGTGATACAATGTCAAGCAAGGGCATAATGAAATCTATTTTCTCTTATATTGAAAATTTGTTTCACTGAAAAACAATTTTAATTCATTAAAATAGTCATGTAGCTGAATAAAACTGAATAATGGCTTCCTTGAAAAACTGACACCCATCAATACCAGAAATGACTGCATATGGACCCTCAAAAGTCACTTCATAAATGTTCTAATTACTGTTTTATCAGTTTTCATTTTTGCTGCATTATCTGAAACAGCCAACTACCTGTCAAACACAAGAGCACCTAAGAAACCTGTGCAGTTCCTTAGTGTAAAGGGCATGTCCTAAAAGCAGGGAAGGTGTACATTTTTTCTTGGTTGCTGATGGATATGCTGGAGCACTGAAGATTGCTTTACACATCAAGGGACTCAGTACTATTTTTTTGTGACAATTTTAGGATATAAAGTACAGGAACAATTTGGTGATGGAAGGTGAGTCACAAAAGCTTTTCACTTGGTAAAAGGTCATAAGTTTATTAAGTAAGGATATATTCTGGAAGATTTCAACCACTAACACTGTACTTCTAAACTTTCAGGGAGAAAAGATAAATACTAAGTAATGGATACTACCTAAGTTCTTCCAGGACTTAAATATTAGCTGATATGGAATCTTTAGAAATTCTGTGTATATTTTTACCAAAAAAAAAGCACAAAAGGCTTTTTTTGATGGGCTCCTTCTGGTAGACTGAGCAGACTGAGCAACTTGAACACTCGGTAAAGACTGACTTTCTGTGGGAAAAGAATGGTTAAAAGGAAACACCTAGCATTTTTAGTTTTTACAAAAGCAATTTAAAATGTTTAAGTAAACATACTGTCTCCTTAATAGGAGACAACAGGGTGTGTGTGTATATATGTCGTGTTGTGTAATATTCATGCATCTTGGAATGACTGAAAGCTTATCCTTAAAGTTTGCATTTGCACTCAAGTACTCTAGGTGTGTGAGTATTACTCAGCACCTACACCACCCATGAGAAATTTCATTTTGATCACACATTAGCTGTTCAAAGAAAACAAGCATAATAACTTGAGCCAATTTTTAAACATGGGTTTGGAATAAGATGATTTTTATGATGTAATTTTGAGGACTTATGGAGGGCACAGCTTTTCCAACTCTTCCTAGCCATTCTATGGCATATAGCATGTGTAAGAATCTCTCCTCTCTTTCTTATGTTGTAAAATGGAAAATGGTTTAGAAACAGTACCAGAGCAGCATAAAATAAACCAACTTCCTCATTCTATTAAACAAAAGCCTCAAAATGCTTGAAGCTGCTCATTATACTTCCTTAAACAATTCTTTTTTTCTAAGTCAACAATCCCTATACTCCCAATCATTGTTCATTTGATGTGGCTTTTAGACACTTCTTTTTTTTTTTTTTCTTGGTTGTCCTTTTGAGACATGGTCTCCCTGTAGCCCCAGCTGACCTAGAACTTTCTATGTAGACCAGGCTGGTCTCAAACTCACAAGAGCTCTGCATGCCTCTGCCTCCCAAATGCTGGGATTAAAGGCATGTGCCACCACGCCTGGTGACAATTTTCTATTTGCTCTGTTTGTCAACCCTCTGAATCATCTAGTGTAACACCTAGAAGAAGCAAGATAGTTTTCACAATAGAGAGCTGATGATCCCACTGTAGAGGTTTTATTTCTTCCTGAACACAAACCAATTATTCCAAATTCTCATTTATCAAAGGAGTCTTGTATCATCCCTGTTTAAACCCACATCCAATATTTTGAAAGATTGTTCCTATAAAACTATATTTTAAGGAGTAATGCTTTCCCACAACATTTAAATGTTAAGGTATTAACAGTCCATTTTCTAAGAAAAACAAAGACCCTCTACAACTATATATACCATTATTGCTTATATTATTTATGATTAAATATTTTATGTATCTCATCTAGACCCATACCAATTAGTTAGATTACAGAAACCCCAAAACCCCAGAATTCTAGGGAGAGAATTACTCATGTGTCATATTTCTTTTAATAAAATTAAAGAATGTTCTTCCTATTAAAACAGATTTAGGTGTCACTGGTATACAATAAGTGGAGCACACTTAGACAAAAACAGATAAGCCTCCCCCAATATAAATACAAGTGTGAAAACTGAACATCGCAATCAAGGTGACAATACTTCCCATTTTCCCAGAAGTTTCCTTCCCCAGAGGACTCATCTTAGCATCCCCTGCCTCTGATGAAACAACACCTAGCTGCTTTCTCTCACTACAGTTTGCACTTCTAGGATTTCAAACATTTTGTGATTTGGCTTCTTTCAATCAGCATGATGATTTTTACATTCATCTATGTAGTAACATATATAAATAGTCTATTCCTCTTTATTACTTTATTACTAGATAGGATTCCATTATATATATATATATGCCATAATTTATATATGTGCCTACTGATGGACACTTGGGTTTTCCCATTTTTTGTTATTAGAATCACTAAAACTATTAAAATGTTCATGTAACAGTCTCTCTGTAAACATTTTCTTTCATTTTTCTGGGTAAATACCCAGGAAATGAATGGCCTGGTTGAATGACAGGTATATACTTTTTAGTTTTAGAGACCGGTAAAATGTTTTCTACATAGGCTGAAGCAGTAAAACTCACAAGAATTCTACGAACGCCACAGCAACCCAAGTCCTTGAAAACACCTAGTGTTGCCAGTCTTAAATTTTAGCTATTCAGGGAGTGTGTGATTATATTTTATTGTGGTTTTATTTTGCCTTTCCTTAAAGACTAATGAAGTTGAACACCTTTACCAACTCTTATTTGCTATCTTCTTTTGTGTGATATGCTCAAATTTCATCCCCTTTCTTACTGAATTTACCGCAAATATTTATGCCATAGTGTGGTTTGTCTTTTCATTTTTGAAAGTGTATCAGTTACTTTTCTGTTGCTGTGATAGAAACACCATGACCAAGGGAACTTATAAAAGGAAGAGTTTATTTAGCTTATGGTTCAAAAGGGGTAAGTCCATCATGGCAGGGAGGCATGGTGGCAGAGGTGGTTGGAGGTGGAGCAGAAGCTAAGCGCTCACATCTTCAAGCAGGCACAGGAAGCAGAGAGTGGCTGGAGATCTGGCAAGGCTTAAGAACTCTCTAAGCCGGCCCCCAGTGACATGCTTCCTCCAGCATGGCCACACCTTCTAAGACCTCAAAAAAAATCACGACCAACTACTTAAGAGTCTATGGAAGACAACATTCTCATTCAAACCATCAAATAAGAGTTTTTTAAAAGAAAAAAAAAAGATTTGATTTTGATGAAGTCTAAATTATCCTTTTATTTCCTGACTGTGCATTTTGTATTCTACCTTAAAGAAGCCACTGCCTAGCCCAGGGTCACTGATTCTTCCCTAGCTCTCTTCTAGACAGTAGAATGTTTTAGCTTTCCCTTTTATGTTTATTCTGCATTTTTAGTTAAATTTTGTATATGGTAGGAGGTAAGAGTTGTAGTTCTTTTTTGTTGAGGCCATTTAACTATTAGAGCATTTCAACCACTTGCTGAAAATAATATTTTTTTTCTAATCGACTACCATTGCTGGTTTTTCCAAAAATTATCTGCAATATACATATGAATTTATATACAGATTCCTTTCACCCACTTATAATCTATCTTCAAACCAATACTACAATGTCTTGGTTACTGAGTCTTAAAATCAAGTAGTACGTTCTCAAATTTTGTTTTGCCAAAATTCCTATTCCAAGTCTCTTCCATTTCCATACATATGTTTAAAAAGCCTTATCAAGTCGGGTGTGGTGGTGCATGCCTTTAATCCCACTCGGGAGGCAGAGGCAGGCGGATCTCTGTGAGTTCAAGGCCAGCCTGGTCTACATAGTGAGTTCCAGGCCAGCTGGGGCTACAGGGAGACCTTGTCTCAAAAAGACAAAAAAAAAAGGCTTATCAAGCATTATAAGGAAGCATGCTACAATTTTGACTGGGGTATTACTTTTGATGAATGATTTTAGGTGTCAACTTGGCTGTATTAAGGAAGACCTAGAGAACTGTCAATGTCTGTGACAATGCTCCCAGGGAAGAATGGCATGCTAGTCTGAGCAAGAAAGAACACCTGCCCTGAGAGGGACCATTTAAATGGCTGGAAGCCTGAACAGAAAGAAACAGGAAAATAAGTGGTCTTTCTCTTGGAGGCAACAATGCTCTTTTCCCCCTGGTCTTGGACATTAGAACTCCAAGCCTCTCGAGTCTTTGAATTTCAGAACTTGTACCAGTGGTCCCCCAAGTTCCTCAGGCCTTTGGACTTGGGCTGAGCCATGCCATAGGCATCCCAGGGTTGTCTCTAGCCTGCAGGTCTGTTATGAGACTTCTTTGTCTCTATAATCACGAGTCAATTTCCCCAATAAATTATTTCCTTTCACCAATCTCCTCTCTTCTCCCCTCCCTCCTCCTCTCCCTGCCTCCCTGCCTCCCTTCCTCCCTCCCTCCCTCCCTCCTTCCCTCCATCCATCCCCAATCCTTTATGTCCCTCCTTTCTTTCTTCCCTCTCTCTTGAACTCTAATACCAAGTTAAATCGTTAGATCAATGGAAAAGAACATATGTCTTTTTGAGGCAGGGTTTCCTTATAGCCAAAGTAGACCAGGCTGGTCTCAAGCTCACAGAGATCCACCTGCCTCTGCCTCCTGAGTCCTGGGACTAAAGGCAATCCCCACCATACCCAGCTAGAACCTATGTCTTTAATCATCATATTCCTCTGCACCGATTTACTCCTTCATATCTCTCAGAAATGTTTTCAGTGTACAGACAGAACTAATCTTGGTTCAAATTGATCACTGAGGATTTTCACAGATAACATAATTATTTTCTTTTGGGTGCTGGGCATCAAATCCAAGGCTTTGCAAAGTCTTTACCACTGGGCTACATTCCTATCTCCTGTAAATGGTACTTTTAAAATGTTGATTTCTGGTTATTTGTTGTCACTATGAAGAAACACAATTGAATTAGTATGTTGATCTTCTTGCCTATAACCTTGCTAATTTAGTTTTCAGTTCTAGTAACCTTTTGGAGACTCCTTGTGATTCTCTAAATAAACAATTATGTTATCTGTGAAAACAAAAGGCTTATTTTCAGGTAAGATCATCCACGAGAAGCTCATGATTGCCTTACATTTCCCCACTCTCGGTCTTTATGCTCAATACTGTCGTGCACTTCACTTACACACTATGAATCTCAGAAACTGTTAAAGATCCAAAACAAGGATCTTTTGAAAAGATTTTTAAAACTAAGGCAAGCAGTTTACATAGACATATCTCCCATTTCCTATCCTTTCACTTCTTTATATTCATTCATCTTTCTAACTGATGACATTTTCCTCCTGCCTGAAGGTCTTCCTTTTAAAGATTTATCTATCAGAGCAAATATGATGGCAACAAATTCTTTCAGGTTGTGGATCTTTAGTAGAGTTCATTCAGCACCTCATCTTGGTTGGGAATAGAAATTAGTGTTGACAGGTTCTTGTTTTTAGTATTTTAAAAATGTCACCTCACTGTCTTCTAGTTTGAATTATTTTTCTTGAGAAGCCTTTCTTCATGTTTCTTGCTCTTGAGATACACTCAGCTTCTTAGACAGTTAGACAGACAGACAGACAGACACACAGACACACACACACACACACACACACACCCCTCTATTATCTTTGCTCTCTCCAATTATATATGTCAGGCCACTTACAGTTGTCCTGAAGGTCACAGATACTCCATGCTTTATTTCCCCTGTGTTTTCATCTGAACGGTTTCTATGGCTATGTTCTTAGGTTTGGCAATATTTCCCTTCTGTGAACTATTGACAGCTGATCATTGCTGGATGAGGGAGAGTTGGTTTTCTTTAAAGGAGTGATGCTAGATAGGCTGACCAGGCTCCAGTGGATTAACTCACACTGAGGGACATTTGGGACACAAACTTGACTTGATAGGCCTTAACATATATGACAGAACACATAAAATCTGGGGGAGGGAGCTATGAGGGTGCAGATAGTGGAGCAGGAGTCTAAATAAGATTGAGATGTATTATATGAAATGCATAAAAGTTCAATAATTTTTTTTATTTCCTTCTGCTGGATTTAACATGACATTAATCCCAGAAAGTATATTTTTCATTTCAGAAACTTTGTGTATCTCATCTCTACAAATTCAGCTTAGGTTTTTTTCCATCACCCATGTTCATGGTTTCCTTCTTAAATTTCTGAAATGTATGCATGGTAGCTATTTTACCATGCTTATTAATTAGTTCCATCATTTGTCCCATTTCTGGATCCATATCTAATAACAAAGTCTTCTCATTATAGTCAGATTTTCCTTTCTTTACATGACTTTTGCAGACAGTATAATTTTTATATTTTGGGTGCTATAGACTTTGGTATTATTACCTTAAGTATTTTTGAGCTTTATGTATGATATAGCTAACTTACTTAAAATTAGTTTAGTTTTTTGTACCTTGAATTTAAGGTTTTTAGCATGTAAGCTTTTTAGGCAGGACTAGAACAGCTTTTGTCAAAAGCTAGTTTGGGTCCACTACTGAGGTTATAATACCCTTCTGAGGACTATATTTCATGTTTTATGTTTTAGGAAGTCTTTCCTCTGGCTAGTGGAAACACAGGTTCTGAAAAACTCGCCAAATTGTTTTCCTTCCTTCCTTCTTTCTTCCCCCCCGTCCCTCCCTCTCTTCCGTTGTTTGTTTTTTGTTGTTTTGAGACAGGGTCTCCCTGTAGCCCCAGTTGGCCCAGAACTCCCTATATAGAGCAGACTGACTTAGATCTCACAAAGATCCACCTGCCTCTGCCTCTGTGTGCCCCACCACCCCTGGTGCCCCACCACCCCTGACTTCTGTGTGTTTCTTTATCTTGAGTAATTACCTCACATGCATGCTTAATTAATACTCAGCTAAATATGCAAGAGGAATCTTCTAGAGAGTTCTTAAGCTCTGGGAGCAGCCATCTCCTCTTTGATACTCTTATTTACAGATTTTTACCACACTGATTTATTTATTAATCTTGGTACCGTCACCCCCCGCCCCCGCCACAACTCAATGTTTGCTTCCCCAATTCAGTGAGCTTACGGGGGATTATTTGTTTTTGTTTTTTTATCCCTAAAGTATTGTTGAAAACTTTTCCAAAAAGGATGTTGGACAATTGGAGGACTCATCCTTTTTCCTGTTTTCTAAGGGATCACGGTCCCTAGTAGTTTATGTTTAGTGTCTGAAAAGCATTGTTTTAAATATTTTAATCCACTTTTTAGTTGCTTAAAACTAGATGCTAAGTCCAGTCTATTACACATCAAAGCTAGAAGTGAAAGTTTTGCTGTTGATTTTAAACATATTCAGGGCTATAAACTCCAGTGCAATGTGAACACTTCTCTTTTTATCTCCATCCTACATATGAACAAAATGGCAACTCTAATCACACTGTTCATACTGAGTATGTGATAGTCTCTTACTTAGAAACGTTATGATTTTACTATTAAGTAGTTAAATAATTCCTCTCATCAAATCAATATCATACATAATTGTTTGGTTAGCACAACAGGGCTGTAATATAACTGAAGTCACGTATACAATGTTCAATCAAAACACATAAATCCGGGGCTGAAGAGATGGCTCGGTGGTTAAGAGCACTCACTGCTCTTGCAGAGGACCTCGGTTCGATTCCCAGCACCCACAAGGTGGCTATGAACCGTCCTTAATTCCACAATTCCTCTCATCAAATCAATATCATACATAATTGTTTGGTTAGCACAACAGAGCTGTAATATAACTGAAGTCACTGTATACAATGTTCAATCAAAACACATAAATCTGGGGCTGGAGTCAGTGGTTAGGAGAGATGGCTCAGTGGTTAAGAGCATTGACTGCTCTTGCAGAGGACCTGGGTTCGATTCCCAGCACCCACAAGGTGGCTATGGACCGTCCTTAATTCCACTTCAGGGGAATCCGAAGCCCTCTTCTGATCTCCGTGGCATTGCACGACATGGGTGCATCACATACATGCAGGCAATACACCCACACACATAAATAAAAATAGTAAGTAAAATATTTAAAAAACAAACAAAAACCCCACATAAATCCATTTAAACATGGTTTCTATGAGAAAATGTGATTGAAATTCCAACCAGATTCTATGAACTGACTCTATTATTTTGGAGTAGACACATGCTCTCAAGAAAGAAAATAAAGCTTGAGAGAAAAAAGTTCTGATGAGGTGGGCATGGTGGCACATGCCTTTAATTCAAGCACTTGGGAGGCAAAAGCAGGCGGACCTCTGAGTTTGAAACTAGGCCAGCCTGGTTTACATGGCAAGTTCCAGGCCAGCTGGGGCTATAGGGAGACCCTGTCTCAAAAAAGGTCTCAAGACCAGAGGGGGGAATCTGAAGCCCTCTTCTGACCTCCGTGGCATTGCACAACATGGGTACATCACATACATGCAGGCAATACACCCATTGCTCTTGCAGAGGACCTGGGTTCGATTCCCAGCACCCACAAGGTGGCTATGGACCGTCCTTAATTCCACTTCAGGGGAATCCGAAGCCCTCTTCTGATCTCCGTGGCATTGCACGACATGGGTGCATCACATACATGCAGGCAATACACCCACACACATAAATAAAAATAGTAAGTAAAATATTTAAAAAACAAACAAAAACCCCACATAAATCCATTTAAACATGGTTTCTATGAGAAAACGTGATTGAAATTCCAACCAGAGTCTATGAACTGACTCTTTTATTTTGGAGTAGACACATGCTCTCAAGAAAGAAAATAAAGCTTGAGAGAAAAAAGTTCTGATGAGGTGGGCATGGTGGCACACGCCTTTAATTCCAGCACTTGGGAGGCAAAAGCAGGCGGACCTCTGAGTTTGAAACTAGGCCAGCCTGGTTTACATGGCAAGTTCCAGGCCAGCTGGGGCTATAGGGAGACCCTGTCTCAAAAAAGGTCTCAAGACCAGAGGGACTGCTGCAAGAGAGCAGAGGTGACAAGCATACTGCCTTCGGGAACTCTCAGTACTGCTGCCTGCCCAAGACTTGCACAAGACCATAACAGTCAACACTCCATCATGGATGGAGGAAAGCTTCACAAGGCCCTACTCCTAGTTGTCAAGCTATAGGCAGTCAATGGCTGCTGAGGGAGGGAAAGGTAGTTCTTTTCTGGGATGAGCCTCGTGATGGATAGGCCCCGCCTAAGTGGTCAGCCCTAAAAACAGTGGGAACACAAACAGTGGGACTCAGCAGGGTGTGTGTGTGTGTGTGTGTGTGTGTGTGTGTGTGTGAGAGAGAGAGAGAGAGAGAGAGAGAAGAGGACATGAATTTGAGAGGGGAACATTGGTAGAGGAGACACAGGAGAGTTGGGAGTGGGGAAATGAAGTGATAGAAATGATATAAATACAGTCTACTCGTGTAAGAAAGTCTCAAAAAAATAGAAATAGGATCTTATTGAAAAAATAAGTATTCTTAAAAAAGTTCTGATGCAGAATGAGATATTAACTTCTATAATGCATATATAGATATTTTCAACCATTGAGTTATATCAGTAAAATTCTTTAGTTAATACAGCAGCTAACCTGTGATGATAGCAAAATGAAACAGGTACTTACTCATCTAACTCTTCTTCACTTTTAGAACTATCGGCATAGAGATACTTGCTCATGTCCACAGGTCTTACAGTTTTTCTTTTCGTAGACTGGGGTGGAGAATCCCTTATAGTAACAAAAGGTTCTGGTTCATCAAATGGGTTCAAACACTGTGAAGTCTGCACACCTTTAAAGGGATTATAGCTGTTATTATAAAAAGATTCTTCTGTGTTTTGGGGTAAAGCTGTTTCAGTGATTGGTTCTATAAAACAACAGTAAAAGACAGGTTAAATTAATAGCATATGATATTAGCCCATATTTTTAGTGTTTTCAGAAATAGGTAGTCTTGAATTAATAAAGTAAGAGGTTGAGAGAGTACAAAAGAAAGTATTTTTAAAGTGCTAAGGAATTCCAAAGTTAAAAAAAGTAATATATAAGATCTGTCCTCTTCTCCAGCAATAGACTCTCTAAATTTTTTAAAAGATTTATTTTATTTTTAATTTTGTGTGTGTGTGTGTGTGTGTGTGTGTGGTGTGTGTGTGTGTGTGTGTGTGTGTGCACATGAGTGTAATGTGAGGCCAGAAGAGGGCATTGGACCCCCTGAAGCTGGAGTTACAGACAGCTGTGAGTGACCTGACATAGGTGCTGGGAACCAAACCCAGGTCCTCTTCAAGAACAGGACCCAATCTTCTCTGCTGAACCATCTCTCCAGCCCTTTTCCCGACAGTCTTTGAAGTTTCTAATACTAGTATGATTGGTATATCAATTTCAGAAGTTTTAAACCTCTTGGAAGTGTTTTGTTTTTTTTTTTAATCTCACCATATAAGCTAACAATCTCATCCTGAAGCATAAAACTTTTGTTTTTAAAAGAACACAAAATGGATTACATTTTAAATGAATGACCCTGGTAATTATGCCAGTACAGGACACCTAGGCACCATTTATTCTGGACAGTGTAGAGCACCTACCCATATGTTGCTGATGGATGAAGAGGGTAAGGACTGAACCCCAGGGCCTTGTGCATTCCACCATTGAGCTATATTGTCTAACCTCAACCTTAAATCTTTCAGAGCTCTTAGTGAGACAATAAACTTAGACCTATTCAAGACTAACAATAGTAGCATAAGGAAATTCAAGTTCAAAATACTATATTAAAACTA
>NW_008353486.1:83503-97309 GCF_000622305.1 Nannospalax galili | reverse complement strand
CAATATATTAAAAGTATTTTAATTATGCCAGACAACTCTAAAATTTGTTCTAGTACGAAACAGAAAATTCATTATTTATCAAGAAAATTATAATTGGAGGCTCAGTGGGTAAATAAATGGCTTGTGTATGCATGAGGGCCTGAGTTTGGATCCCCAGTACCCACAAAAAAGCCATGTTTAGCCATGCTAATCTGTAACCTTCTATAACTCCTGTTCCAGGGTGATGCTGTCTTATGACCTCTGCAGGCACTGCACATCATGGGTGCACTTACACATATGCAGCAAATACACTCACACATATAAAATAAAAATGATAAAATATTAAAATATAAATGAGATTAAAATTTTTTAAATTTTATTTTATGTGTATGAGTGTTTTGTCTACACATATGTAAGTGCATCATATGTATGCAATGCCTATGGAGGCCAGAAGGGAGCACTAGATCTGGAACTGAAGTTATAGATGGTTGTTAGCTACCAGCATCTGAGTCCTTTGCAAGAGTAGCAAGTGCTCTTAACTGCTGAGCCATCTCTCCAACCACAAGAATTTTAGTTTTACTTTCAGGATAAGGATTAAAGAAACTGATCTGAGAAAACTCATCAGTTACAAAACAAAAAGCAAGAAAGTAGGTAAATGACAACAGGTCAGTCACAAAGAAGAGTTTAAGATTATTTCATATAAAAGGTAACAAACATATTCAGTGACTTTTAGGGTCACTGAAGTACATAAATATAAAAAAAATTGAAGCTTTGGATACCCCCCAAAATGAATGAGTGAATGAGAATTAAAACTAAAATAAAAAAAATCTAAACAACTACAATACATTTTTCTCTTAAAATATTTTTGTTGATTGGGGATACAACTTTCAATCAGTAAAAAATCAAATATTTTTCTGAAAGAAAACACTTATTCCAAAGTTTCTAATGACATATTTAAAGAGTATAATCATTGCTATATATTTCCTTAGCTTTACACACAGAATTTAAAGACTGAATGAGGCCACTTACTTCTGAACAGAAATACGGTCCTATGTTCAATCTACCATTTCCCTTTGCCTCAGAAAGCAGATTCACATCTATTTAGAAAAGTTACTTATTTCTAATGAAATGAAAAACTCGAATGCTGATATCTTGAAATACTTAATAATTTTTTGAATATATATACTCATACCATGTAATACATAAACAAACCCACTTCTGTGGTCAGGAGTCACCTTATTTACCTCAAGTTCAAACCATTTAACTCCTGTGTCTTGTTTCTCTAAGAAAAGACATTAATGGACTACTTCAAAGATTTATTATTAACTTATTGTAACCTTTATCAATATTTATAATAAGTTAATGGTATGTAGCCCTCACACAAAATTAAATATTATTAATTTAAACTTACTACTTTGGAGAGAGGTAAGAAGTGAGAAAGTAAAAGGAGGAGACAGGATTACAAAATGGAACTCTCTAGCAGTGAGTCCTGAAGCTGAAACTTCATGTTCATCACGACAGTCAGCTGCAAAATTCTTTAAAGCTCATGAAGATTTCATAAGAGCAGTCAAAAAGATGTAGACAGTGGTTAATCACTCTTGCATTTCCTTTAAGCAAGGAGTTTAATTAAACAGCAGGCTCACCTCTTCAGCAGTCCCTACTCAAGCATTAAAGGTTTAAAACGACTTGATAAGAAAAAAAAACAGCAAAAAAGTCCTTAGATTTATTCCTTATAAATATGATATTATATGTGTGTGAGACAGAGAAAGACAGAATGAGAGAGAGAGAGAGAGAGAGAGAGAGAGTGCTCTGTTATCATACACAGAGCTCATTTTCACTACTGACTGTTGTTCTCAACAGAGATGTGGAACTGGATATAGCTGGGTGTTCAGATGCTCTGAACATTAGAGTAAAATAGAAGCTACCTCTGTTTCATCAGTGTAAGTATAGTCTCATATGGTAATACCTACCAAAGGAGGCTTTACTGTGTACCAACTAGGTAAAATACTGTTATCTCTAAAATTAGACCTTTACTATCCATTTGACCAAACTGATAGAAAACTAAAAACACAAATCCCTATAAACGGGCATGTAAGGGTTTCTACTTTCTTTAAAAGCAAATCAGTGGTAGAAATGATTAATGATCAACTGCCAGTGATGTTAAACATAATATTATAGACCTAAATTGCTTTTTTAATTGTCTTTTTATGCCCACACAGCTCAGGAGAATTTGACTATATAAGACTTTAAATGTACAGACAAACATGGTACCTTCTAAGTCAGGATCTCCAAATGGATTCAATTCTGTTACATCAGATTCATCAAATGGATTTGTATTCACAGTAGCCAAGTCCTTCCATGCTTCATCCAAAAAGTTAAGTGTGTTGATAAGTTCTAAAAATAAACATATGTGCAAAGTTTATTATAGTTACGGTGAATCATGATTATTGGTAATTCAAGAAATATTTCAAATTTTAAAAATTCACAATGCCTGCAAACAATAAGACAGTATTTTATCAGGGACAGAATGCCATTAAAGTATTTTGTAGTATACCAACATTTTAAAATAAACCAAAAGGAACCCATATATTAACATGAAAATTACATCGGATGAATTACTGTAAAGAAACCTTCAATTTAAACTTTGATTTTTAAAGTGCTAAACAGACTTTCAGAAAAAGCACTTTTCAATCACAAGCGTAGAAGCAAATTCTAAAAGGTATATTTATAATATGTAAGCTCAGTGAAGCAATAACATGTTGTATGATCAAATATTATCCTAAAAGATGATTTAAAATAATTTA
Source organism: Nannospalax galili (assembly GCF_000622305.1). NCBI lineage: Eukaryota > Metazoa > Chordata > Mammalia > Rodentia > Spalacidae > Nannospalax > Nannospalax galili. The sequence goes on along the minus strand of NW_008353486.1, from coordinate 94,526 downwards.
TATTAAGAAATTTGCTATGACACTGGTAACAATAAGGTGTGTTAATCTTGGTGCCTGTTGGTGCACTACAAATTACCAAAGAAAACACTCAAGAAAAAGCACAATGACAAAACTGACAGCTAAGTACAGACAGAAGTCAAGACGTAGTGAGTCACAGTAAACACAGGCAATCAGAGCAGAAAGAAAGGAGGAAAGCTCTTAGACCTTCAGAGGGACTGGCTGATTTAGCTGAAGGCATATTTGCTTGCTTTATGCAGTCATCTTGATCTTCATCTAAGCTGCTCAGAGCATTCAACTGGTTTACAATTTCTTTACCAGAAGCCAGTCAAGACAAATGTAAGGCAAGGTCATTTAAGCAAAGAGCGGTAAAAGCATGCTGTTACTCAAAATCACAGAGAGGGGTGTGTGATTAATCAAGAAAATAATTCAGGAATGTTATTTAGGTGAACTGCAACAAAGGTAAATAACATTATTATAGTCATATTTTAAATTAGAAAGCATTTTGTTGCTGACATTTTATTAGTAGCATAATCACTATGTTAACAAACACAAAATAATGAAAATAAAAACACAAGAAGTTCACACTGGCTTTCAGCAACCCTTTGAAAAAGAATAAATATCTTCTTATAGTCAGCATTTGTTTTGTAGTATTATTAACTAAAACCAGAGGTTTTACAAACACATCCACAGCAATCATGCATACAGTAAGTATTCCTTCAGGTTCTAAAACTTTAAAAATCATCAAGGAAGGAATTAAAGCAGGTAATAGTTACTATTTTTTTCTCCTAAAGTACTTGCTTTAGGAAAAATAATTTACCAGAAGTGAGACAATAAACCCTTACTAGAGGAACCTACTTAGTCCTTAATGTTTCCAAAGCTAATCCTGGGAATGCGACAAATATGAGGATAAACCACACAGGTCCACACCAGTCAACGGGAAAAGAAGTAAACAGAAATAGAAAACAGCTTAAATTTAACATCAATACAACTATTCCTCAAATCTATAAATCTAAGTACATGCTAAATTCTATTCAGAGCAAATATGTTTGCAATATGGCTGCCTTCAATGACTTATTTGTTGAACAAATATTTATTGATCAGTCTGTGCTAATAAGCCCTGAACCCTTACTAGAGGAACCTACTTAGTCCTTAATGTTTCCAAAGCTAATCCTAGGAATGCAACAAATATGAGGATAAACCACACAGGTCCACACCAGTCAACAGGAAAAGAAGTAAACAGAAATAGAAAACAACTTAAATTTAACATCAATACAACTATTCCTCAGATCTATAAATCTAAGTGCATGCTGAATTCTATTCAAAGCAAATATGTTTGTAATATGGCTGCCTTCAATGACTTATTTGTTGAACAAATACTTATTGATCAGTCTGTGCTAATAAGCCCTCTGCTTGAGACTCAAGGAGAACACACACACACACACACACACACACACACACAAATCACAGGATTGTTCTCAGAGATTTTATATTATACAAAGACACAAATATTGAAGTATACTTAATAAATGATTATCAGACTATTAGGCTGTCAGAAATGTTAGAGATATTTTAGGAAAATTCATATGGAAACCTGTGTGCTCTGCTGCTCCTGTGTGCAGGTGGCCACTGTTGGACAACACAGTTCCTTCTGTGTCAGCCAATGTCATACATTCCATTTTATGACATGTACAAATTAAAAATTCTTATGACATTTATTTATTTATTTATTTATTTATTTATTTATTTATTTATTTATTTTATGTGTGGGGGAAAGGGTAAACATGTCAAAGCATGCCGGTAGAGGTCAGGGGACAATTTGCAGGAATCAGTTCTCTTTTACCACGTGGGTCCCAGGGTTTGAATTTAAGTCCTGAGACTTAGAGACAAGCACCTTTACCTGCTGAGCCTCTCATTGGCCCTTACAATGCTATTAACTTTTTAAAAATATCTACTTTATTTTTAATTGTGTGTGTGTGTCTACACACACACACACACACACACACACAGAGAGAGAGAGAGAGAGAGAGAGAGAGAGAGAGAGAGAGAGAGAAAGGTCCCACTGAGTCCAAAACAGGGTGTCAGATCTCAGGGGGTTGGAATTATGTGGTTGTGAGTCATTCAAAGTGGGTCCTGGGAACCAAACTTGGATCCTCTATAAGCAACATAAATGCTGTGAACTGCTGAGTCATCTCTCTGCTAATAAGTTTTAAGCCTTGCTCTGACTCTCAGTAGGTAAAATTCATTCATAAATTGCATCCTTTCCTTTCGCTATGTAACTTTGTCATTTTTGTAGAAATATAATGGATTGGGGGAACAATGTCAAAGTGTTTACCACTCATCACTGACTTTTTATCATTTGTTATTAGTTGTATAATTTTTAAAATTTTGCAAATGATGTATTAACTTTGAAAAAATGAACTATGAAAAAGCAAATAGTGATAGTACCTTAACATATATTATGTAGCCAATTCTTACAAATGGACTGTGATATTATTAGTATCTATAGTTCATCTGGTAACCATTTTTCATTAACAACCCAAAGTGATTATTCTTTCAATTTTCTTCACTCACTAATGACAGGTTATCCTTCCTACCTCACAATCTATCTTATGCATAAGTAAATCCTTACTTCACTCCCATACTGTTGCTTCTAGAAATTTTTCTCATATTAACAGAATAAAAAGGTAATTCTGATTATCTATATCGATGTTACTACATGCAACTTAGTCTACATATTAAAAAAACTCCAAAGAGATATCACTTATTTATTTAATAAATATTTATTAGATACCTAATCTAGTATCTACTTTGCTGGTTTTATGGCTTCATGGACAAACGGACGAGCAAAGCAGTGTCGCAAAAGATGAACACTGTGAGTGAGAAAGCACTGAGAACGATGTGAAACTAGAAGGGGCATAGGGCTCAATCTAGGCTGGGGAGGCTGTCGGGACTCTACCTACAATGAAGTGACGCAAGGCCACAAGACATTATTACTATATGAAATACAAAGGGGAAATGGAGGGCGTTCCATGAACATAAAAAGGAGGCAGAGAGAACTCGACACATTCGAGGAACTAGAAATTGCTTGGGGCCCATGCCAGAGGTGGAGGATGCAATGTGATAAAGCTGGCAATGTTCAATCATGAAGATGACGAGAGGGAGGGGATCACTGAAGAATCCAATGTGTATTTTAGAAGCAGGCTAGTGTTTTGGGGAGCTCAGTTCTAGCACTGTGGTTAAGAGCTGCTCATGTTGGGGACAATCTGTGAACCTTCCCATGAAAACATTTCAGCTAGCAGTTGCTATGTGAGTCTGTAGCCTAAAAAATGTATGTTTGTTATATACTTCCTCTTCTAAAACAGTACTTTTCTGTTTCTTCCAAATCTCCTATAGTCAGTGTTTATAATCAGAGAAAGTTAAAAGCTGAAATAAGATATGTAACAAAAATTCATTACTTGAATTTTTTTTTTTTTTTGGTCTTTTTGAGACAGGGTCTCCCTATAGCCCCAGCTGTCCTGGAACTCACTGTGTAGACCAGGCTGGCCTTGAACTCACAGAGATCCTCTTGCCTCCGCCTCCTGAGTGCTGGGATTAAAGGCGTGAGCCACCACACCTGGCCCTACTTGAATTTTTTTAATGGGAAAATTTCCTAGGAAATATATTACCCTGGCCCCAATATACTTATATAACACTTTATTATCTTCTAAAGCCTTATTTCACTGAGAATTTACATATTGGAAAATACTAATAATGCTATGTAATAGTGCAAACAAATTTCTATCCCACACTACTGTTCAAACTGAGCAATAAACTCACAGAGCAGAACATTTATTGAAACACTGTACAGGCCTTGACTAGCTTCACACTATTGAAAATAGGAAGGGGAACTAAATTAAGGGCAGGCAATCGAAGCAAAAGGCCAAGTCATGTGTGACTTTCCTTTACTGTTAGGAAGGTAAAAGAAGATAGAAACTGACCAACAGATTATCACACTGAAAAGGGGCAGGCAGAGAAGCAGCATGAAGAATGGGGGCTTTCTCCTCCCAAGATACTCTGTAGGTGAGTTAAAAGAAAAGACCAACTGCCTAGAGCTAGAACACACCAGCAAATTTTGCATCATCCTCATTCTTCTGGAAAGTATAACTAGATTTAGTAGCAATATACCTTATTTAAGATAGTCTAAAATAGTAAGACTTCAACTTCCTGGCAAAGATCAAGGTCAAAAAGATGTCACTTTCCTCAAAGGCTTAAGCCTATAAATATTTGATTTATGGATACATCTAACAGGTTTAGTAACGCATTTTCAATCGCACAGCAAATCATCATAGGGAAGGGAGAGGCTCTGCCAGGCAGGAAGATGGCACGCATTCCTTTTCTGTACATCTCCAATAGCTCCCTCTCTGTTCCTTCCAGCGGCTCACTAATATGATTAAGTTGTTCTCCTACCCTAAAAAAGTTTGACCAGCCTCTTTTCATCTAATATAATAATACATTTTAAGGGTCTAGAGAGATGGCTTAGTGGCTAAGAGCACTGGCTGCTCTTGCCAAGGGCCCGGGTTCAATTCTCAGTACCCACATGGCAGCAAACAACCACTGGCAATTCCAGTTGAGGGGAATCTGATGCTCTTTTCTGACCTCTGTGGGCATTGCACAACACAGGTGCACTTACATACATGCAGGCAATACATTTATACACATAAAACAATAGTAATGAAATATTTTTTAAAACAACACGTCTTAAAATCATAGTGGTCTATAATTTTTCACCTATCCATAATCATCTAACCGCAACACATGCTCTTATCCCCACCTTTATTCATCCTCCTCACGGAATCTGTTCTCCCTGAAGTCACATGTTTGTGTGTGCAGTGTATCTATGTGTTTTGGACACAAGTTCTCACTCTATAGCCCAGGCTGGCCTTAAGTTTGTGACAATCCTCCTGCTTCAGCCTCCTGAGTGCTGGGATTACAATGTGTACCACCATGTTCAGCTGCCACTAATGTACATTCTAACTGGCAATTAGTCTATATAAACTTTAGTTTTTATATTTGACTTCTGTCTGAATAAACATAATAAATCATTCTCCCCTTGAAATTTCTTATTCCCCTTCTAGAACACTGGTATCTCTCTTTTCCTTTTTGATACTTTTGTCTTGACCTCTTTTAATAACTAGTTTTCTTCCTGCCTCTTAACTATTATTCCTTAGATCCCATCATTGAGTCTTTTTTTTTTTTTCTCCTTTAAATCTTCTCTTCCTGGAAGAATTCATCTATTCTCTTGGCTTAAATATACACATAAATGAAGATAATTCTCAAATATGTTCTGAGTGTACACTTGAATTTCTAACTGCCAAAGGAGCAACTTCACAGTATGAACCTAAACAATCCCCTTACATAGTAAGCTATAAAAAAATAGAATTCAGCATCTGTGCATCTATATATGTTATATTTTTCTTGTATTTCTAACATTTAGCATTGTTTTTACTACACAGGTAGTACTTTATGCTGTAAATAAATTAATAACTGAATAAAATCCATAATACTTCACTGCCAAAGGAGCAACTTCACAGTATGAACCTAAACAATCCCCTTACATAGTAAGCTATAAAAAAATAGAATTCAGCATCTGTGCATCTATATATGTTATATTTTTCTTGTATTTCTAACATTTAGCATTGTTTTTATTACACAGGTAGTACTTTATGCTGTAAATAAATTAATGACTGAATAAAATCCATAATACTTCACATCATGCTTACTAAGGTACAGAGCCAGATCTACTTTATTTTTTAATTATATAAAAGTATACTTTTATTCATTTATAAATTTATCTTCATGCATATACATTTGTATGTATTCATACATACATATGTTTGTACCTCTGTGTAGATGTTTGTGTATGTGTGTATTTACACATCTGTCAATCTGTTTCATTTATCCTTGGAAATGTGGTTTAAGCTATCACTCTAAAATCTGGTGGTTTAAAACAACAAATTATTAACCTCTATCCCTCATGGTTCACCCTTGCAATGACATAGCTGATTGAGGGCTATAACTTTCAAGAGTTATTCTGTCGATCTATTTACTGACTATATAATTTTTTTTCTTCTCTCTCTCTCTCTCTCTCTCTCTCTCTCTCTTTTAATTTTAAAGACAGGGTCTCACTGTGTAGCCTTGCTGGTCAGGTTGGCTGGCCTCAAACTCACAGATATCTACCTGAATCTGCTTCCCAATTACTGTGATTAAAGGCTTGCTCCATTATGCCAGGTATTAGTACTACACTATCTTGACTATTAAAGCTCTAGAGTAAATCTCAGTGCCAGAAGTGCTACTATTATGAGCCTGTTTTTTATTTTTCCCACAAGATGTTTTATGTTACTCAGTCCTTTGCATATTTTAGAATCAGCTTTTTTAATTTCTGGGTTTAAGATCTACTAGGATTATAACTGGCCTTGAATTTATCAATTAATTTAGGAAGAGGCAAAAATGTTCAGGATTTTTTTATTACCTTCAGCAATGTATTACACTGTTAGTATAATGTCTTTTATGGATTTATTTCTAAGTAATCCATAGATTTTAAGTCTATTTTAAAAAGAATTATTGTGTCACTTTCCAAATGATCATTGTTCACATGTAAAAATGCATAGCTGTTTCTACACTGATCTTGTACCCTATATAACATATTGGTCTTCTGGTGAGTGTAAACATGTTTGCTTTGGTCCCAGTCAAAGGGAAAGTGCTCCCTTATCAAAACAAAGGACTACTCTCCTATTAAAACTTGCTGAGAAACTTGGTGCTGAATTTTGTCAAGTACATTCTGCATCTGTTGAGATGACTATAGTTTTTCCTTTATTTTGTAAATATGGTTAAATTAACCTTGAATTCCTAGAGTACATTCTCAGAGAATTCATATAGGTATTCAGAACATTGTGTCTTGGTTCTTCTCTGAAATAGTAGGTTTCTAGCTTCTCCTTGGAGTTCTCACTTGCATTCCAACCCTATCAGATAGGTTTTCGGTGTCAGCAGAATTTCCCCTGAATGCTGGGGGTGGGGGAAGGCTAGATAATGTTCAGCTGGTATTACCACAAGTGAGCAATATTGGGGTTTAAGTGTAACATAGAAAGTAGAATGCATTTTTAGTTTATTATAGGCTATTTTTACCGTTCTCTAAGGTGATACATCAACTTCTAGACAAGGTAAAGAGATATTCTTTCTGTTTTCAGTCTATTAGGATTTCCAAATCTTTTATTAATTTTTATTTATGTATTTATTTCTGGCTTGCAGATTGAATCTAGGGTCTAGATCATGTTTGCTAAGCTAAGACTCTATCACTGAGTTAGCCCCATCGTTTCCAACTCCTTTTACAAGTAGGTATTGTTGTACCTTATAAATATTTTGGCTCAAGAAATCAGAATTGCCCCCATTTTTCTGTTTCTAACCTTACTTCCCAGCATAAGGCTGAGTCATACCATTATCCATTCTAGTGCTTCAAATCTGTGACTGGTATCTCCTCTACTACCATCTGTACTGTTAGAGGTTTTTCCTTGAAAGTGGCCAATATGTCATTCTCTCTTCTTTCTCCCAAATTAACTTTATCAACTATGGATTAACAAACTGCAGGCAACATTGCTTATGGTAAAAATGAATCCTGCTTGGTATGCTTCATATGGATGGCAGGACTCTGAATGACTACTACATATGGACCTAGTAGGAGGCTATGGCTTTGAGAGTCTCTGGATATAAGGAATCTAAATGGACATACAGTTTCTATGGACTTTGTAAGGTATACCCATGAAGCTATTGGAAAAAATGTCAGTTCTCATGAGTTTTAGGCAAGAAAAACCCAGCTATGTGGATCTTGTCTCTTCCTACCCAAGCTGTCATTTATCGGTAGAGGACAAAGAATAGAAGAGAAAAGGGAATGTCTAAGGACAAGGACAGCTGCCTGGTCTTCTTCCCAGTATCCTAAGGGCAGACTGCCCCCTCCCCAAGCCTCTATACTAGTGGAATCTCAGTCTCTTAGTGAGTCAAGTGACAGGAGCCTGTTAGCCACTAGTGAGCCGAGCACTATTGTCCTTCAGGGACAAGGGGAGTCACTACACTATCTCCAGCCCCACTTTACTTTTTTTAAAAGAAGGGAAAAATAGCCTTAAAAAAAAAACTTCCCTAATTTCTCTAACTCTAAATAATTATGTTCTACTAAGAGATTCTTCTACTTTTGTTGACACATACCACTTTCATCATCACTTCTACAAGAAGATACCTGACTGAAAACATAAAAGTTTATGAATAAATGTTAAAAAGTAATTCGGTGATATATTAAATGCATCTACAAAGCTCTTCCCTCATTGTTACAGTCCTCAGAATTTTAAACTAAAAGTCCCACTTGAAGCACAGTGGGTTCTGGTGGAGAGATTATGTAAACATCTGGCATTTCTAAGCACTGTAAGGGATTTCATACTCTACACAAAATGACAAATCAATATAATAACTGTTGGTAGTACTCTCCCACCTCTCTCCCATTAAGGAAATGCCTCAGAAACCTAAGAAAGGGTGATGTATCCTTCTATCCCAATATAACGGTTGTTTGTTTTTAAATGAGGCAGACTTTTGCAGGCATTTATTTTACAAATACTCATTAAGTATTTATATAAGAAATTATAGAAGTATTCAATGAATTCAAGCATAACTGTTCTTGCATTCAAAGATACACACCATAACCTTACTATAAATAAGTATACAGTGAAGGCAATACATGACCTTCCTGGAGGTTAGGAAGCTTCATGAGAGAGAAAACACCTGAATCAGGAGGGACTGTATAGGATTTCAACAGGTAGCAAAATGAGTAAATGCAACAAAGTATAAGACATAAAGAAGACAGTAGAGCACTCATCATTCTGAGCGGGGACGGTGGATGCAATGTGATCAACCGCCTCAAACTCCTACCACCAAGGCCTTCCCCACATGATGCCCCCTTTCTCCCTCAGGTATCACAGCAACAGGAAATTTAACTAAGACATATGGAAGAAAAATAGCAATGCCATAACTATTGCTTTACATTTTAAAAAATATTTTACTTATTATTTTTATTTTATGTGTATGAGTGTATTTACTACATGTATCTAAGTGCACCCATGTCGTGAAATGTCCCCAGAGGTCAGAAAAGGGGACATCCCCTGAAACTGGAGTTATAAACAGTTGTTAGCTGCCAGGTCCTCTTCAAGAGCAGCCAGTGCTCTTAACTGCTGAGCCCTCTCCCCAGTGTTGTTTTAAAATTTTTGTTTTAAAATTTTATGTAGTAACTGATATCCTTTCAAATCCATTTCAAAATGATCGAAAATATTGTAAAAGAAACATTTCAATAAAAATAACTATCTTTGAAAGAAAAAGAAAAGAAAGTAGTATGTATACTGAATTTATTCAAGTTCAATTTTACCTGTTAGCAGTAGGTGGGTGTGGAGATATGAACAGAGTAAGAGTATCTCAATAGAGCAGGCCTTAAACTATTATACTAAGATTACATATACCCAAATGGGAGAAGGATTCTGACATCTCCGTATAGGTCTCAGGTTCCACGGGTTCCTCACAAGGAGGCATCTTACTCATAATTGGTTCTATTTTAGTCTATTATTACAATCTTCTGTTTCTATGACCACAGATGACTTTATGTCTAGGCTATTTCAAATTAAAAGTAGCTCTCAACTTGTCTACCTTGCATTCACAGATTAATTTTCCATGTTATTCTGACCATGCTAAGTGCAACTCAAATTTCCTTTAGTCCCTTAAACCTATGAGATAAATCCCAAACTCCAGCCAGGCCTAGTGGCACATGTCTGTAATTCCAGCTATTCAGGAGGCTGAGTCAGGAAGATCACAAGTTCAGGCCTATCCAGGCAACCTAGTGAGAACCTGTCTCAAAACTTAAAAAATTTTAAAGGAGGACTAGGCATATTGTTCAGAGGTAGAGCATTTGCCTAATATGTGCAAGACTGTGGGTTCAATTCAGAGCACCTTTAAAAAAAATTCCAAGCCTCTTAGTTACTTCTGTTTTATTTATTTTGCATATAAGAGCATGTGGTTGTCTCATACAGTTGAACTGTGCTGAGGCAATAGTTTATGAGTAAATTCTTATGGGTAAGATAAAAACCTATCAAAAGGGGGCTGGAGAGATGGCTCAGCAGGTAAGAATACCAGCTGCTCTTATAGAGAACCTGGGTTCAGTTCCCAGCACCCACACGGCAGCTAACAACTGTCTGTAAGTCCTGTTTCAGGGGATCTGATACCCTCTTCTGGTTTCTGTGGACACTACACAACATGGGTGCACTTAAATACATGCAAACAATATACTCGTACACATAAAAACAAAAATAATAAAACATTGAAAAGAATTTTCCTTGGTGGTAGTGGTTAAAGAAAGGAAGGACGAGACACAGTAAAAAGAAAAAGAGAAGTTGAAAATTCTACTTGATATTTTTTCTGGCTGGGTTTGCCCATGAACTATGTTTATAGAGAGAAATGACTATAAATAACTATAAATAATATAACACAGTGTGAAGGAAACTTACCCTACCATGCTGACTGCCTTTTTGTGTTTGTCTTTTTGTTTTAGGAATGCAGCACTATTATCAAATAATAATAATATGAAAATACATATTGAGCATCGCCATGTCCCAGTTATTGTGTACAAAGTATCTTAATCACCCTAGCCACTTAAAAGTTAGGTACTATTTTTATTACCATTTAATTGGACAAAAAATTGAAACATAAAAGATGTTAACTCCTCACGGTACAAATGCTAAACATAGAGTTCCAGATCTATCTATCTATCTATCTATCTATCTATCTATCTATCTATCTATCTATCTATCTATCTATCTATAGATATATTTTTAAACTTTATTGAGAATTTCAAACACACCTATAAGGTGTTTTGATCAAATCCACGCCCACTCCCTCCCCTCCAACACCTCCCATATCTCCCCATCACTTTTTTCTGACAGCTTTGTGTACTTTCTTTCCTCTT
>NW_008353486.1:81174-83472 GCF_000622305.1 Nannospalax galili | reverse complement strand
TTCCTTCCTTCCTTCCTTCCTTCCTTCCTTCCTTCTTCCTTCCTTCCTTCCTCCTTCCCTCCCTCCTTCCTTCCTTCCTTTCTTTTTTGTTAATGGGGCTTTTTGCTACTCTAACATTCCCTCCCTCTAAAGAGATAACCCTAAAATCTTTTAAGGATTAGATAAGAGCTCCCAACTACTTATGATATTTTTGGCCTTTTATATTTTTATCTGCTTTGTTGATTTAGTTAAGTCACTTGCCCAGGGCCCAAGAAATGCCCATGGCACCTAGCAGCCTCTCAGGATTATTTGAAAAAGAACTAATGGATGTATGTCTCATAAATTACCAAATATTTAACACTGCCTTATACATAATGATATTCATTGATTTTTAAAGCAAGTGAAACAGTTTTTAAAATACAAATGATGTACTTCCCTAAAAGAACTTTTTCTAAGGAGTAATTTCATTGGAACAAAGAAATATCCAATATACAAAGTCAGTAAAAGATGTGAAAGACGCAACAATAACATTCATTTTTAGGGTATTTTAAAATGGCATGTCTACATAATTAACTATTTGTATTACTGACCAGATAAAACATTTGTAATGATCATGTAACATCTGAATTAACTTAATAGCTTGAATTAACTACACCTTCTTCTAACCCTCTGTTGTTGCCTATCTTACCACTACATTAATGGTATAAGGAGCCACTTTTAGGGAAGGACATCATTTGTATGTGAAAATCTGAAAGATATGTTTAAGATTTTTGCTAGATGGAGCTATTTTCAATTGAATTGAAATTTCAAAAACAGACACATACTCTAAAGAAATTGTCCTCTGGTTAAATCGCAGGAGTGAAACAAATTGGCACTTTCTTAAAAAGCGTTTCTCTGTGCATTTACTGCTGCGAATGCCCCATGGAAAACAAAAGCAAGACAGAGCAGCCTGTTTACAAATTTCAACATTAAGTAAACTGTGAGGTTTAAAATAAAGGAAAAGCATAAAGAAGTTATTTGCTTGATTATTCATATGCTGTTCAAAAACAAGATTCAAAAATCACAATGAAAGAATAAAGCTGTTTTATTTTGTTCTTTTTCACATGTGCTTTTCTATTAAAAAAAGAGTTCTGGGGAGTAGTGGTATGTGGAAGACGAAAGTATCCACTGGAAAAACCCACATTGAAAATGTTCACAAGGTTGCTCCCAATAACATTATTGAGTAGAATTGTTGAATACTGCCAACTAGGGAGGAAAAGGTGTCTAGTTTCTCCCTTCATCTTTATACTCAAAGTTCAGCAACAAGCATATGCTCACCAAAACTCAAAACTACACTTACCTCCCAATTTTCTGAGCAACAAATTCTAGAAATCACTTTCAAATCAGAATATTGGAAGCAGTTCCCAAACCACATGGCTATCAGCTAAGTTCCAGCTCTACTCTAATTTACCCTTGTTCTCTGTTTTACCAACTTGAACGACTGCATAAATCAAGAGATTTACTCATGAGATTATTTTAAAGTCTTCCTCAAGAATACCAGAGATCTTACTGTTGTAGTCAATATTCATAACTTGTTATTACAACAGAGGCAATACGTTATAAAGGAAAGAACAGGGTTCACTCACACAGCATTTGGGCAAGTTACCCTCATCTCTGGTCTTAGCTGCCTTATTAGTAAAAGGGAAATTATGGCAGAACTTTTGGGTTTCTGTGATAATTAAGTGAACGGATATAGGCAAAGACTTAGAGTATCATTCCAACAGAATTATGGAAAAGAGGGCTTTATAACAGCCTCTTAGGACAGCTGGCTGAAGGGCAACAGGGTGATTCTGACTGTCCTAGAAAAAGATAAACAGAAAAGTAGCTACTATCTCGGGCCCTTATTTCTCCCTAAACAAATAAAAGATTGGATGATGATGACGATGATGATGATGCCACCAGTGGCGATACATTTGTGTAACATGTATGGCAAGCACAAAGAAGTAATGCTTTCACGTCAAAAACAATAATGCCAAAATTTAAAAATACTTATGTTTTTATATTTTATTTATTATTTTTATTTTATGTGTATGAATGTATTGCCGGCATGAGTGTAAGTGTACTGTGTCGTGCAATGCCCACGGAGGGCAGAAGAGGTCAGAAGAGGGCACTGGATCCCCTGGAACTGGAGTTACAGATGGTTGTTAGCTGTCATGTGGGTGCTGGGAATCAAACTTAGGTCCTCTGCAAGAACAGTCAGTGCTCTTAACTGCTGAGCCATCTCTCCAGCCCCCAAATAAAATATTTTAAGTATTTTAATCCCAGCACTCGGGAGGCAGA
>NW_008353486.1:78345-81125 GCF_000622305.1 Nannospalax galili | reverse complement strand
AAAAAAAAAAGAGAGAGAGAGAGAGAGAGAGAGAGAGAGAGAGAGAGAGAGAGAGAGAGAGAGAGAATATTTTACATTGGCCTTGGCCTCCCAATGCTGGATACAGCATTTTAAAATAGGACTTCATCCAAGACTGCATCAGCATTCATCATATTTTTGATTTGTTGATCTACAGCACTTCCTAAATAAATATTTTATGATTTCAATGTGAAGCAGACTTGTGTGTTGAAGGCTTGGTCCCAGCTAAAGATGCTATTTTGGAAAGCGGTGGAAACTTTAAGAGGTAGGTCCTAGCTAGAGAAAGCGGGTCACTTGGGATACATATTGGAAGGGCATGCCTTGATCCTGATCCCCTCTATATTTCTCTGCTTCCTGGATACCAGGAAGTAAGCAGCTCTGCTCCACTGTGCCTTCTCCACCATGATGCCTTCCCACAGGCACACAGCAATGGGACCAGCAACCACAGATTAAAAACCTCTCCAACTATGAACCCAAATAAATATCTCTCAGAAGTGGAGTACTTGCTAGGCAGATACAAGACTCCGGGTTCAAGTCCCTGCATTGCTGCAGTAGCAATAAAGGTCTTCTGGTCAAGAGAATAGAATCTCTGGCCTGGGAGGAGACCTAATATTTCAGTTGGGCCAGGTCAATCACCTGGCCAAGGGACTACTCCTAGGGAGGTGGATTCACCTTAAGTTATGATAAAGAGATAGGCAGAATAATTAGTTCTTTAATGAGATAGTGTATTTTTCCTGCTCAGAATCCCTACCCCTAGAGCAGTAGCTTACCAGACCAAAGCCATGTAGCTTCTTAAGTCTGCCAGCTGTTCTAAGTTCTTCAGAAAAATGTAACCTCTCCTTTTCTTCTTCCTATCTCTTTTCTAAGCATGCCTTTTTTGGGCTCCCTTACTCTTTCTCTAAAGCTCCCTGCCCCATTCTGTGGCTGCTGGTCTACTACGTGTCTGACTTCCATGCTGGTTTAAATAGCATGACTTTTTTTCTTCTTTCCTCCATTCTCCTCCTCTGAGAAGCTTCTGGGATTTACAGCTTGCCTGCCCTGAGGGTTTTTCTTTTAAATTATAATAAAATTGTCCTCAAGCTTCTGTCTGAGTCAATACTAAAAATTATTTTATTAACGAGACTAAGAAGCCCAAAAGGGGACTCCAATTTATAATCTTTGTTAGCCCAACTAACAAAAGACCAATTAATATGCCTGATCACAAAACCAAAAACATATTTTTATAGTAACTTCAGACTCCAAACTCTAATTTCATTTTCTTCCTTTTAATGTCCTAAAATACTTATTAGATTTTTCACAAATTTGATGTTACTGAATTATACCTAATAAATTACCTCCTTATTCCTGTTCATCTGTGAAAGCTACTTCAACACATTTTGAATCATTCAGTGAATCAGTGTTTTTATGTGTGGTCAGAGTTAAACATGCTAGGCAAGTACTCCATCAATGAGCTACAGCCTCACACTCTTTCTGTTTCTTACCCTTTCCTCTTTTATTCTTCCCATATTTCCCACCCTCCACATCCTTGTTTTCAAGACAAGATCACATGTAACTCGGGGTGGCCACACTATAGTCTTGAACTCTGAAAATGCTATGTAGCAGAGAATGACCTGGAACGCTTGGAAGCATTCATATTCTAGGTATGCTCCACCACACCCAGCCTCTTTTTATTGTGTTGTGTTGTGTTGTTTTGGTTTTTAGACAGGATCTCCCTGAAGTGCCAGTTGGCCTGGAACTTGCTATGTAGAACAGGTTTCCCTGCATCTCACAGAGATCTGCCTGCCTCTGCATCCCAGTGCTGGAAATTAAGGGCCTGCACCACCCCACCCTGACTTTTTACTTTTTATTTTGAGATAGGGTCTCACTAACTATCCAGGCCAGCCTTGAACTAACTTTGCAGCTCAGGCAGGCCTTAAGTTTCTAATATTTCTGCCTCAGTCTCCTGATTAGCTGGAACTACAGACCTGTGCCACTGGGTTTGGAAGCAGTTGTTTTTTAATTCTACCATCTTCCAAAAGGCTAACAACAGGGCATACCTGCCCAGCTATTTCTTAAGAATAGGACGAATTGGATAGTACATACTGCTTAATTATCATACGTGTTATGAGTACTTTGTGAAATAGGACAATTTTCAAGAAAAAAACATATAAAAAGAAGCAAAAAAGTATATGAATAGCTATGTTTTTTATCTGCACTTTGAATTTATAACCAGTATGTTGCTTTATGTCATTCTCATAAATATCAATGTTAGTAAAATATTTGTCAATTATTACACTTGGTCTTAGTGAAAATGCCTAGAAGCAATTAACCAACAAATTTTAAATATTATGTTACATTAATAGTTATATTTATTGACTACTAATTTTTTCTCAATCTCTCAGTTCAATCTTTTTTTTTACTTATTTATTTAATAACCATATAATTAGAAGAAGCGTTTCATTACAACAGCAGTGACATATTCAATAACAATTTCCAGAGCTAAGGTGCATCTCTTTCAAAATTGGCTGTAAATTTTTAGGTTTACAGTTGAATTAATAATTATACAATATTTTTCTCAGTATAAACCCTATAAGACATAAAATTGAGGTTTTAATCTTTAAAAAAATTTCTATTTCATTATTAAAATACACAGTTTCATACAGAAAAATTCATTTTTAATGCAATTAACACTTAGATGTTTGCACATGCATTTCTAATCTCTATATATCTGATTATTACTAGTCACAGTCGGTTACTTTCTGAGCTTCTTGGCATCTAAATGT
>NW_008353486.1:77585-78099 GCF_000622305.1 Nannospalax galili | reverse complement strand
TCCATCTGATGAATCTAGTCAGCCTATCTAGAGGTCTTGTTTTAGGAAGGTCAGCTGTTCCTCATCTAGCAGCAGTCGGTTGTCAATATTCTTTTAGATAAGATTGGGGTCTGCTGTTCATTTTCCCAGTTCTATGCTGGGTTACTCTCTGGGAATCCCTTGGGCCACCCTGGCCAACAACTCAAAAGAAGATATCGCCTGTCTGGCATTGTTGCTTGTTATGTAGCCTTTAGCTATACATATGGACTCATGAAATTATATTGGCCCTTTAATCTTTGGTTATACTTTCCTTTTGGGTGTTTAAGGCCATACAGATGGTCCAGATAAACTGATTTACTTTTACTCTTAAGGTCATTTGAGGTTCTGTTCCTCAGGGGTCACATCGGCTTGGGAGGAGCAACTGTCTCCTTTCTTTTACCAGCTCCGCCTATGTGAAGTCAAAGGTCCTGCTCGACCATGGTTGGCTTCACTTGGAAGCATGGAGGAAATGATTCCTCTGTGTTGACTCTCCTCT
>NW_008353486.1:73052-77279 GCF_000622305.1 Nannospalax galili | reverse complement strand
ATATATTTCTTGATCTGCTATGTATAATTTGTCAGTAGGGTGTTGGAGTAATATGGTTCCATCTGGTTTTCAAAGCTAGCTAGGCATTATTTATCTCTCGCATTGTCTCACCCCTCCATCATGGTTTTCCCTCTTAAGGTGCCCCTATTCCCCCCCTTTCATCCTTATTAATACCCTTCTCCTATGGTTCTACCTCTCTTGAGCTCCTTCTTTCCCTTTATCCCCTATGTTTCTTGTATACCCTTCCCTCAACCCTCCGTTAAACTAACCCAATTTTTATCCATAAATCCCTTATTAAGGCCTGTTTCCTAGTGTTCTTCTCTTTCTGGTTCTTTCTTTTCCTTTACCTCCCTGTTTCCTTTCCATTATCCTGGTTCCTGTAGTTATGTCTGGTAGCATACTTATTTATCAGAGTCTGGTTCTAAGATCCAGGAAGAGGAAAGGTCAGTCCCTGCATCCCAGAAAGAAGCAGGTGGGTGGTGCAGGCCCAGGGAAGCAGAGGGAGGTGAGGGTGGGGCCACGCCCAGAAGCAATGCTCCTGGGGCCCAGAGAAGGTATTACATTTTACATTAGTCTGGAAGAAAAGGATCAGGGAGCAGTATTGGTCCCCCAGGTATCTGGGGCCCCAAGACAAGGAATGGGAGAGAACGGTGGGGGAGATGGGAGGGTGAATGAGGCTGGGGGAGTCAAGGTGCAGAGGGTATGAAAGACTTACTCCAGAGAGAGGCCTGTGGGTAGGAGAGAGGTATTGACTACTAATTATAAGCTAATTGTTCTCAAACAATACTAAACAAATCATGGGAAAGACAAAAGAATTGTAGTGTGAACAAATGTTCCCAGAAGGAAATTATACCTTCAAGTGAACCCTCTATAAAGCCTGAATATAAATTATTAGAATTTCAATAATTGTGGAGAAGTTGGAATGTTGCAGGTCCAGAGCCTAATTAAATGTATCCTGGGCTGTCTTTACCCTCTTCCAAACAGCCATTCTTTGTCCAACTCTCAGTCTGACCTAACGTCCTGTGACTTAACTGATAAAAACCTTTAATTCAACAAAACCCTGTCTTTCACCAACCAAAAGGCTAAGAATGTCATCAGATAGCATCTGAAGACCTATAGCTGAGATTTCTCCACTTTGTTGTGACTGCCTACTTTGTATTTATGGCAAAGTACGTTTTTGCCTTGATTCATGACTTTCTTTGTTCTGTTACTATAAAAACTTCATGAAACTGCTTCCATGTTGGCATATCAAATTTGAGGTGATCTAAATCTGTGTTCCGGGGCCATAGTCATTTATATTTGGTTCCAGAATAAATTATGTCTTATTCCATTTTAAGTGAGAGTTCTGTTTTTGCATCAACACTACAAACCTCAATTTTCCACACTAAAAGCACAGTATTCAGACTTTATAGACCCTGAAACACTGTGATGCCTTTACAATGTTATAAACTGCTATATCCCTGAAAACTATGCAGCTATATGGCAATTTCTTCCAAGGCAAAACAACAGTATGTTGTTCTAAAGGGAGGTAAAGAACAGGGTGTTCTAAGAAGAGAACATTCCATCCTGCAGGGAAGCTCATAAAGCACAAGAGACAACTTAGTATCTTCAGGAAGTCCTGAAACTTACCAGCATCACTAAGTCCCTGCCTCCCCAAGCATATATAAGTCCTAAGGGCTGCTGACAGACTTTCAGACAAGGAGAACTGCCTAGAATAGGCTCAGACTAGAAGAAGTAAAGAACAGGGTGTTCTAAGAAGAGAACATTCCATCCTGCAGGGAAGCTCCTAAAGCAAGGAGACAACTTAATATCTTTAGGAAGTCCTGAAACTTACAAGCATCACTAAGTTCCTGCCTCCCCAAGCATATATTAAGTCCTAAGGGCTGCTGACAGACTTTCAGACAAGGTGAACTGCCTAGAATAGGCTCAGACTAGTAGAGCTGCCTGAAAGAAGAAGAGCCAAGCTGAACTACCTGGAAAAGGTAAAGGCCAAAAGAGCTGCCTGAAAGAGACAGAGCCTAGCTGAGCTACCTGGAAAGGACTCTCTCTAACCAGTTGAGGCACTCACAAGCTGTGTACTACCCTCCAGGTTTCCTGTTATCATGAGCAGCCATCCCTGCCTGGGGTGAGTAGACATTAATTCACATCTTCTCAGGAATGTCACAAAACAGATACAATCAGGCATGAGATATGACACAAATGTTCTGAACAATAATAGTGAAAATAATCTGTCCTTTAGAAGCATATATAACTACAAATTATAACTTATGAACTTAAACTATAAAAACAGAACTTACCTTAAAAAGTGTTACAGTAATTTCAGTGTTTTCAGGAACAGGCCAAACAACAACACCATGGTATGGATTTTTTATTCCACGTTGCCAGCTATGAGCCTATCAGAATAAAAATGATAGCTTCAATTATGAAGCACAGAATATGCAATGTTAATAATTTACAAATGTATATTATCCATTAAGATATGCAGTCTCTGTGAAACAAAAATCACTAGACAAAAAAAATTTTTTTTTACGTAGTAAGGTTGGACCATAACAGACGCAAGGTATATACTATATATTATTACTGTAAAACAAAACAAACTTGTCCACCTCCCTCTGCTTCCCTGGGCTGTATGGCCCACCAGCCTCTTTCCAGGACAATGGGGCTGACCTGTCCACCCAAGGCCAACACTGCTTCCTGATCCCTTACATCCAGATGGACCCAGGAGCCCTCATGGCCTGATCCCACCCTCACTTCCCTCTACTTCCCTGGGCCTACAGACACACTGGCCTTGCTCCTAGGTAAGTCGATCATGCCCTCGGTGCCTTGACTCCCCCAGCCTCATTCACCCTCCCATCTAACCCACCCATATGTCCTCCTAGCCTGGGTGCTGTCCCGTTCCTTGTCTTGGCACCCCAGACATGGGAGGAACCACCACTGCTTCCTGATCTGTTGGATCCAGACCAACCCAGTTCCTTTTCCAGGTCCCCAGGAGCTCTCTGGGCCTTGTCCCACACTCACCTTCCTCTGCTTCCCTGGACTGCACAGCCCACCAGCCTCTTTCCTGGAAGCTGGGGCTGACCTCTCTGTCCCAGGCCACCTCAGCTTCCTGATCCCTTGCATCTAGAGGGACCCAGGTCCTTCTCCAGGTCGCCAGGAGCACTCTGGACCTGGTCCCGCCCTCACCTCCCTCGGTTCCCCTGGGCTGGACAACCTGCCAGCCTCTTTCCTGGACACCGGGGCTGACCTTTCGGCTTCCTGACCCTTTGCATCTAGACCAACCCAATTCCTCAGTACAGTCCCCCAGGAGCCCTTGGGGCCTCTTCCTTTGCATCTCTGGTTGGAACAGCAACCAGATGCCCAAGACCAGCATCTTTCCTAGGCCGGGCTCTCAGAACAATCTAACCCCTAAGTTCCTAAGGCAAAACTCTTTCCTGGAGGGACCAAGACCTTTGGAGAAAGCCCGAGAGCATTTGATCCTCATCTGACTTGGGCCTCTGTGGGAAGTACTGCAGACAAAAGCAGTCTGGCCACTCCAAAATAAAATCAAAAGAGAGAACCAGAAGCTTAGAATATCAAGCTTTTCATGCCCAAAAACTAAACCACAAAGACACATAAAGTTCACAAAAAGAAGCAGACTTAAACTTGAAGGCCTGAGTTTCACACAAAAATCAGAAACTACAAAAGAAATAAACATGTAAAATCACAGAGAAAAAATAACATGAAAAACAAAAATAACATTTCCCCACCAAATAACAATAATCCTCTAAAACATGATAAAAGAATTGAGTGAACTTAAAGAACACACAAACAAAGAAATCAAAGAACAGAAGGAAGATAGGAATCAACTCCTGAATGAATTCAGAAAAGAGTTAGAAATATTGAAGAATACTCGGGATGAAATGAAAAAGGAAGTGAAACACTCAATAAGCCTATTAGAAATGACAGGAGAAAGCCTCACTCACCTATAGGATGAATGAAATGGAAAACAGAGTATCAAGACTGGAAGATAAAGTGGAAGAACTAGACCAGTCAAGCAAAGATTAAGAAAAATTAAAGAAATCTCAAGAATGGAATATGCAGGAATTGTGTGACACCATAAAAAGACCAAACTTACTAATCATAGGCACACAGGAAGGCATACGTCCACAAAACCAGCCTTTCAGAGTGTTCTGGAAGCTATACAAAGAGCTGAAGAAAGGAATGACTATACCCAAGGGGTTGCGGAAA
>NW_008353486.1:70565-72981 GCF_000622305.1 Nannospalax galili | reverse complement strand
CTTCCGATCTTCATTAATAACTTTAAATATTAACAGACTGAACTTCCCAGTCAAAAGACACAGACTAGGTGAATGGGTTAAGAAACAAAGCCCTTCTTTTTGTTGTTTGCAAGAAACTCATCTCACTTTCAAGGACAAACACTATCTTAAAGTGAAAGGATGGAAAAAAATATAACAAGCAAATGGTACTAAGAAAAAAGCAGGCGTGGCAATTCTAGTATCTGACAAAATAAACTTTAGACTAAAACTAATCAGAAGTGATAAAAAGGGTCACTTCATGCTGATCAAAGGAAAAATCAACTGAGAAGATATTACAATTCTGAATATATATGCACCAAACTCTGGTGATGCACCCAACTTCATAAAAACAATACTACAGGACATTAAGACCCAAATTAATCCCAACTAATTAATAGTAGGGAAATTCAGTAACCCACTGTTTCCATTAGATAGGTCAAGAAGGCAGAGAGTTAACAGAGAGACATCTGAATTGAACAATACTATATATCAAATGGACTTAAAAGACATCTACCGAGTATTCCACCCAAGCACCAAAGGAGATACCTTCTACTCAGCACCCCTCCATGGAACCTTCTCCAAAATCGACCATATACTGGGGCACAAAACAAACTTCAACAAATACAAAAACATTGAAATAATTCTATGCATTCTATCAGACCACAATGCAATAAAGCTTACAATCAACACCCGAAGAAGCCCTAATCACCACATGAACACATGAAGATTAAACAACACACTCCTGAATGATGAATGGGTCAAAAGAGAAATTAAGGTAGAAATAAAAGTATTCCTGGAATTAAATAAAAAGGGCAATACAACACGACAAAACTTCTGGGACACGCTGAAAGAGGTCCTTAGAGGGAAGTTTATAGCTCTCAGTGCCTACATCAAAAATCGGAAAGAACACAAATAAACGACTTAACATTGCAACTCAACACACTTGAAAAGCAACAGCAAATGAAACCCAAACCAAGCAGACAACAAGAAATAACAAAAATCAGGGCAGAAATTAATGAAATCGAAAGAAAGAAAGCAATACAAAGTATCAACGAATCCAAGAGCTGGTTCTTTGAAAAGATAAACAAGATTACAGACCACTAGCCAGTTAACCAAAAGAAAGAAAGAGCATTTCCAAATCAACAAAATCAGAGATGAACGGGGAAACAGATGATTTGATAGCTTCACTTCTGCCGCTCTTGCTCCAGCCACCTCCAGGACCATGCCTCCCTGCCATGACAGACTGTAATTCCTCTGTAAGCTCAAATAAACTCTTCCTTCTATAAATTTCTTGGATCAGAGTTTCTATCACAGCAATAGAAAAGTGACTAATACAGTAATTGGTACCAGGAGTGGGGTTCACACCCACACGGACATATGTCCATTGGATATGTATTAACCCCTCCTTAATCGCTTTACTCTCCTTAATCACTTTAATGTCCTTATCAATGGGATCCTCTCCATCACATGCCAGGGCTCCAACATTTATCTTCCTAGTGCTCTTTTTTGATCCAAACTGTATTTCTTTCTGCCACATTTGCTCTCTTTTACTGTAGATCTGTATAATACTCACCATTAATAGCCATGCCACCATTTCTACATTAGGCTTTCTTGAAATTTCTTCTGTCAGAGAAATTAGTCCATTGCTTTTCAACATAGCCTCAGGCAAGCTTTTTGGTTGAGGGCAGACTCCAGCCAGACTTTTTGCCAAAATATCCCAAGTGCTGCTTAAGTCCTTATTTCCCCCTGGAACTGCATTGTTCTCAGCACTACTCTTCCAGGCATTTACTAGAATGGCCTGTTAAGCTCTGCTTACAGCAATCACCACATCTCAAGCCCAAACTTCCAAACTCTTCTACATTTTTCAAAAACCCCACATGGTCAGGTTCTTCACAGCCAACAGCCCACTCTCTGGTACCAGACAAAGCTGTCCGTTATCTCCAGTCTTCTTTAAGATAGTGCTTGAAATTCTTGCAAAAGCAATAAGACAAGAGAAGGAAATTAAAGGAGTAATGATTGGAAAAGAAGAGATCAAATTATCCTTTTTTTGCAGATGATATGATAATATATCTAAGGGACGCCAAAATTCCACCAGAAAACTCTTAGAAATTATTAACATGTTCAGTAAAGTGGCAAGTGTCAAAATTAACCCACAAAAGTCTGTAGCCTTTCTATATACCAATAACAAGCAATCAGAGAAAGAGCACATGGAAACACTCCTCCACAACAGCTGCAAAAAAACCCAAAATATCTTGGAACAAACCTGACCAAAGACATTACAGACCTCTACAATGAAAAGTTTAAATAGTTAAAGAAAGAGACTGAAAAAGAGATCAGAAGGAAGTACATTCCGTGCTCATGGATTGGAAGAATTAATATTGTGAAAATGACCATCCTA
>NW_008353486.1:69801-70470 GCF_000622305.1 Nannospalax galili | reverse complement strand
AGATAGCCAAAGCAACCCTGAGCACTAAGAACAATGCCAGGGGGATTACTACACCAGATTTTAAGCTGTATTACAGACCTATACTTATTAAAACAACATGGTACTGGCACAAAAATAGACACATAGATGAGTGGAACAAAACTGAAGACCCAAATATGAGTAAATGCAATTTCAGTCACCTGATATTTGACAAAGGGGCCAAGAACATTCACTGGAGGAAAGGCAGCATGTTCAACCAATGGTGCTGGTAAAACTGGATCTCCACATGTAGAGGAATGAAACTAAACCCCTATCTTTCACCTTGCACAAAAGTCAATCCCAACTGGATCAAAGACCTCAATGTAGAGCCTAAAACTCTGAAACTGTTAGAAGAAAACATTGGGAAAAACCTGTAAGATATAGGTGTGGAAAGGATTTTCTAAACCAGACATCAATCGCTCAGGAAACAAGGTCAATAATCAACAAATGGGACCTCATTAAACTAAAAACCTTCTGTACATCAAAGGAGGCAACCAGGGAAGTGAACAGAAAACCCACAGAATGGGAGAAAATCTTGACCAGCGACTCATCTGACAGAGGTTTAACATCCAGAATATATAATGAAAACAGAACCAACAAAGGAAGTAACCCAATTAAAAGATGGGCTAAGGAGCTGAAGAAAGAGTTCTC
>NW_008353486.1:67706-69172 GCF_000622305.1 Nannospalax galili | reverse complement strand
CTCTGATAAATAAGTATGCAAACAGACATAACTCCAGGAACCAGGATAATGGAAATGAAAGAGGGAGGTAAAGGAAGTTACCTGAAAGAGAAGAATGGTAGGAAACACCCTCTATTAAGGGAGATATATATAAAAATTGTGTTAGTCTAAGGGAGGGGGGAGGGAAGGGTATACAAGGATCCTAGGGAATAAAGGAAAAGAAGGAGCTCAAGAGAGGTAGGACCATAGGAGAAGTATATTCGTAAGGGATAAAGGGGGGAAATGGGAGCACCTTAAGTGAGAAAACCATGATGGAGGGGTGAGACAATGCAAGTGATAAGTAATGCCTAGCTAGTCTTGAAAACCAGAGGGAACCATATTAGTCCTACAACCTCCTAGCAAATTATACATAGCAGATCAAGAAATATATGTCTAGGTAAGGTTTATCTGAGAACTGATCTTTGCCCAAGATTTATCTACATGGCACACAGTAATTAAAAATACCAGACTGGTGGAACTAACCTTCTTGGATGTTTAACAGACATACTTTGAAGCCTATACTAATTTGGTCAGAGGGACATAAAGGACACTTTTTGCTCCTTGCCCTCCTAGGACGACTAGCTCCAGGGGACTATGGGCATCTCCCAATATGTCCTGTAATTGTGGTGGGTCACCTGTCCTCTTGATTAAGGAAATCAAGGAGACCCCAGCAGATGGACTTGAACCAGTGTCCAGTCTACAAAGGAGGGTCAACACAGAGGAATCATTTATTCCATGCTTCCAAGCAAAGCCAGCCGTGGTCGAGTAGGACCTTTGGCTTATCTTCACATGCGTGGAACTGATAAAAGAAAGGAGCCAGGGGCTCCTCCCAAGCCCATGTGACCCCTGAGGAACAGATCCACAAAAGGCCTTAAGAGTTCAAATAAATTGGTTTATCTGGGCCAACTGTATGGCCTTAAACATCCAAAAGGAAAGTATATCCAAAGATTAAAGGGGCCAGTATAATTTTTTAAGAGTCTATATGTATAGCTAAAGGCTACGTAACAAGCAACAATGCCAGATAGGAGATACCTTCTTTTGAGTTGTTGGCCAGGGTGGCCCAAGGGACTCCCAGATAGTAACCCAGCATAGAACTGGGAAAGTGAACAGCAGACCCCAATCTTATCTAAAGTAATATTGACACCTGATTGCTGCTAGATGAGGAACAGCTGACCTTCCTAAAACAAAGACCTCTAGATAGGCTGACTAGATTCACTAGATGGATAAATAGTAGGGAACGGCTGGGGGTGCTGTCCTAGTTTGTTTCTTCATTGCTGTGATAAAACACTCTGACCATTACCAACTTGGGGAGGAAAGGGTTTATGTATCTTACATCTCCCCGGTCACAGTTCATCAGGGAGCCCAAGGTAGGAACTCAAAGCAGGAACCTGGAGGCAGGAGCTGGAGCACAGGCCATGGAGGAACACTGCTTACTGGCTTGCTCCCCT
>NW_008353486.1:59448-66211 GCF_000622305.1 Nannospalax galili | reverse complement strand
TTTCCAGATTAGAAATGCATATGTAAACATCTTAGTGTCAATTGCATTAAAATGAATTTTTCTGTATGAAACTGCATTTTAATAACAAAATGGAGATCTTTTTTAAAGGTTAATACCTCATTCAATTTTATGTCTTATAGGGCTTATATTGAGTACAATATTGTATAACTGTATTAATTCAACTGTAAACCTAAAAATTTACAGCCCATGTTGAAAGAGATGCATCTCAGCTCTGGAAACTGTTATTGAATATGTCAATGCTGTTGTAATGAAATGTTTCTTCTAATTATGTGGTTATTACATAAATAATTAAAAACAAAACAAAACAAACTTTTATATACCACACACAGCAAAAAAAAAGGCATAAAAATAAGATACCTCATACTTTTCTAAGCTACTATTTCTGATTAGGGAAAACTGCATGAGCAATATTTTTGTGACTGAAAAATTTTAAAACAAACTCATTCCATAAAATGAAATCTTTTTCCATTTTCTTTTTCTTTGTCTGCATTCAGCTGAACTCAGATGTACTGCATGAATGATCCAGACATAAAAAACAAAACAAAACAAGAATAAAAAAAAATCTTTCCCACTGGTTTTTTAAATAAAACTTCACTTTTATAAAATACTAAAGCATTAAAATACAGAAAGTTCACTGAACTCACTTCACAAAAGCATTACCAGATGCCATATCCCCCCATGACTATTAAAGATTGGCCAATGCCATGCCAACAGTGGGTGTAAATAGCCAGAGGGACATTTGGTAAAAGGGCAACAACTCAGACTGCTACTCAGACAAGGGTATAATGGCAACTAACAAACCAAACTAACAGCCAAGTGCCTCAGCTACTCATTTAAGGTTAAAGCCTTACTGAGGAGGGTGGCATGGAGGCAGAGGGTACTAATCACACTTTGTATTTAAGTTCATTTCCCCTAAACTGCACTGTTTCTTATTTGGGCCAAGTGAAAAGGAACATTAGCTTTTCTGGGCTAAAGTTCTAATTCTTCTAATTTTGGATATGTCTGATTTACAAATCCTGATTACCAAAATTCCCATCAGAACTTTCAACATCCAAATTTTGAAGATCAACACCACAGTTTTCCTTGTGGTGTTACTAGCCAAAACTGTGCTGATGGAAGATGGCATACCAAGATAGCTCAACTAAATTTTCATCTCTATGGCTGCAACATTCCATGGATATGCTTAAGATCTTAATAAAAGCTAATAAAGAACACTTTCTATGTGTCAGTCCATGACCTAAGAATTTACTATATTAAACTCATTTGTCTGCAAAAGAGTAAGTAGATACTATGCACTCACTCAATTCACTCAGTCAGCACATTTGCCAAGCATTGTTCTAGGCCATGGAGTAGTGGAAAATCATCTGACTTAATGGAGTTTTATAAATAGAAAAAGATGGACAAATCAGCTAGGTAAAATATTGAGTGTGTTATATGGGGATTAGTGTTATAGAGAAAAAAGTGAAACAGATGAGAAGGATGTGGGAGGCAGGAGAAAGTAGTTTTTTTCAGGGTAGTCAGAGGCAGCTGCATGGAAGCAGGAAGTGAAGATAGGCTGAAAGTGAAGAAATCAGCTATGCAAAAACATGAAAGCAGATTTTCAAGGATTAGGAACAGCAGTTGGTGCTGAAGCAGTTAAGGGAAATAACAAGGTGAGGTGACTGGGGCAGAGTGGCCACAGGGAGTCAGAGACGATACAATGTCAGAGAAATAATGGACAGCCCATCAGCCAGGTTCTACCAGGACACTGAAAAGATACTGACTTTTATTTTACTTGAGATGAGAAGCCATTGGACGGTTTTATGCACAGAAATATGGCCTAAGTTATCATTTCGGCTGTCTCGTTTTAGCTAATGTGTCCACAATATGCTCCAGACATAAAAGAGGAAACAGCTAAAAACAATTAGGAAACCGCTGCAATAATCCAGAGGGGAGCTGATGATGACTTGGCCTGGGATGGCAGGAAAGTGATACAAAGTAGTCAGATTCTGGGTATATTTCTATATTTTATAGAGTCAGTAAGACTTGCTGTTTTATGTATAAGAAAATGAAAGTGGCTGAAGCTGATTCTAAAGCTTTTTGCCCTTGAGCAACTAGAAGAAAGAAATCCATTCATCTATATGAAGCAAGACGAAGTTCAGGAGCTCAGTTTCATACACATTAAATCTCAGTTGCCTATTAGACACACAAGTGTATATGTTCAAATAGGCAGATCAATATATGTATGTCATAAATGTGGGAATCATTAGCATATAGGTGATACTTAAATCTTAAAAATGAATATGACCCTAGTGGAATGAGAGCAGATAAAGAATAAAAAGTCTTGGGGGCTGTAGAGATGGCTCAGCAGCTAAGAGCACTGACTACTTTTGCAAAGGACCTGGGTTCAATTCCCAGTACACATGGCAGCTCACAACCCCCTGTAATTCCAGTTCCAGGGGATTTGACGCCCTCTTCTGTCTGACCTCCTCAGACATTGCATGACACATGTGCCCTTACACACATGCAGGCAATATAATTACACATAAAATAAAATATTTTTTTTAAAAAAAGAATAAAAGGTCTGAGCAGGGGATGTAGTTCAGTGACAGAATGTTTTCCTAGTATGCACAAGGTCCTGGGGGTTAATGGAAAGTAGTCCAGACTGAGGCCTGGGGTACAACATAACAAGTCAAGGAAATGAACAAAATCAGCAAAGGTATAACAGAGAAGAAAATCCAGGAGCATGTGGTGAAGAAAGTGTTCCAGGGGGAAGGGAAAAGAATCATATGTGCCCAGTGTTGGTGACAGATCCAATAGGTTAAGGCCTGGAAATGATCACTAAATGTAACAAAGGAGGGCCGGCCATTAATAACTTCATAAGAGCAGTTTCAATGTCGTGGTTAAGAATAAGGGCTTGATAGGAATGTTGAAGAGAGCGGGTGGGTGGTGGAGAGCACGAGCGGATGGATGAGGCACCGCACCGAGGCACAGATGGAATTCCCAGCGGGATACAGATTTATTTACCATGGGGCACTTTTCCCTCGGGGAAGGGAAAGATGTCAGGGAAAGATGTCCAGGAGAGATGTCCGCCCACGGGTTGTATATATGGGGGCTTTAGGGTGTGGAAGGGGGGAATGTTTGGGGGAGAAATCAGGGAGGGGGAAGCAGGAAAAGCAGGTAGGATTAGGGTGTGGAAGTGTTTACTTTTTCCCTCTTAAGATGAGAGAAAAACAGCTTCTAAAATCTCTGGTTAACAGGTAGAATCTGCTTATCTTACCTTGGAGGTCAGAGGAGAGGCAGGCTGCTTCTCAGCAGAGTTTGTTTCCCTTGACTCCAAAGGTCAAGGTGAGGTCCCTGTTGGGGACGGGGGAAACTGCTGCTCTTTGGAATCCTAACAGGGCTAGACTAGAATCAGTTCAAGAAGAAGAGGAGGAAAGAAATTGAAGATAATATATATGAAAATGCACTTAACTATTCTGAGGAGTTTTGTGGGGAAACAAGCAAGCTAGTGCAAGTGCTAGTGAGCTAAACAACATGACCTGAAGGGCATTTGTAAAAAAGAGAAAAATACTCACTAATGGGAAATAGCCAGACAAAAGGGAAAATTTAATAATGCATAAAAAGAAGGGAGAATTGTTGGAATAGTATACAGTGAGACAGTTCAGCCTTCTTTAGAAGAAAAGGTCACTTTCCCAAAACAACAGACAAGATGTCACAGAACATAACCACAGATATACATAAGGGGTCAGATATGACAGATAAGGAAACAGTAACAGACTTTCCCAAGATCACAGAATCTGGACTTTACCAGGCCAAAGTGAAAAGGCATCAAGATCATAGAAGCTTGGTTCAAACAAATCCTATCACATCTTTTTAGGTAAAATGTAAGCAACAGATACAGGTTTAACCAAATACTGCAAATCGAACTTGGATTGTCAATGGGAATTCTTCCTCTATTCTCTATTTCCTTCCAATCATAAAACTTCAAATAAGGAGCAGGAAGTGGAGGCTCACCATAAGAGACTTGGCACACCACACCAAAAGGAAAGGAACTGATTTTTGTGGATTCAGAGAGTCCTCTATCTACTATCCCCCATTTTATAAAAAGTAACTTTCTGTACACAAACATTAAATAATCCTTACTCTTAATCTCTACGGCTGGGGATATAGCTTAATGTGAAAGCATTTGCCTAGAACGCAAAAACAAAACCTCTAACTCTACATACTTATTTCTGAAAACGTCCAGCAACACTAATTATCACATACTGTGATGATAAAGCTTTTCCTCTGCTCTCTTCAAGCTTCCCATAATCATATCACCATAGCTTCCTTATACATCAGAAAAATAAGGAAGAAGGGGGGTGGTAAGATGGCTCCTAAAACCTGACAACCTGAGTTTATTCCCTGAAATCAACAGGGTGGAGAGAAATGATTTTTGCACGTTGTCCTCTGATTACAATGCATGTACACGCGTGTGCATGCACGCACGTGCACACACACAAATACACACACAAAGTATATGTAAAATGAAAATGTTTAAATAAAAAGAAAGTATTACCTAATGACTGATTCTTTCTTATTAACAACATCAGATAGAATATTTGTAAAACTCACATTAAAAAAGACTATCAAAAAATTTTAGACATGAAGATAGTCTTGTTATCTATTCTAGGAGCAGATAAGACAACAGAAGTAAGCAGCTGCCTGAAGCAATACTAGCAATTATTGTGAGAGTCTACGCGTCCTGAAACAACAGTTTATCATCTAGCTCATATCATCACCAGCTTTATCCTTGCTTCTCACACAGTAGGAAGAAAATCGTCTTCAATCCCTAAAGACTTAAAATTTCTGTGTATGGCACAGGAATTAAAAGCGGAAAAATCAAAAACTTGGAAACCTAACAAATGGGCAGAGCCAGGAGACGGCAGCTTCGTATTACTCCCTTAGGTACCCTAAAAAGCAGGCTCTTCTAAATTACTTTTTTCATCTCCTCAATCTTGAATCGCAGACTGGTAACTACTGAACAACACAATGTTTTTTTTTTAAAAAAAAAAACAAAACAAAACTGTTTTAGGGTGGGGCACGGTGGTGTATACCTTTGATCTTTTAAGTCTATAATAGAGGCCAGCCTGGTCTACATCATAGTGAGTTCCAGTCAGGGCTACATAGTGAGACTGTCTCAAAAAAACAAAACAAAACAAAAAATTGTTTTAAATAAAAAAAATAAGAAGCCACCGCTTTCTCATGTTGTTGGTGTTTACTGTTTATTTGGGGGCAAGGTTGTTGTTTGGCTGTTTTCTCTCTCCTTGTAGTCCCAGCTGGCCTGGAACTCATTCACTATGTAGACCAGGCTGGCCTTGAACTCACAGAGTGCTGGGACTAAAAACGTGTGCCACCATGCCCAGCTCAACTCTCTCACTATTCTATCCAGGCATCTCACTCACCAGCAAAAGAAAGGTTCAACTAAGTCAGAGCTCTGACTTTCTGATATTCCCCTTGGGACTGTACAATCTGACTGTGTTAAGACACTGAAATAGTATCAATTAGTCTACCTAAGAGGCTAACAGTCAGAATAGACTACTGCTTTTACATCATTACCTGATTATTTTATGCTAGGTAGAAAATAGAACAGCAGTAAAGTTTAAAGAAGAAATCAAGGATCTACAAAGTGGCAAACAAACAAACAAAAATGATGGAACCAGGGTGACAGCTCAGCTGATGGAGGTCTTTACAAGCATGAGGACGTAAGTTAGATCCCCCCAGAGCCCATGCAAAAACGGCAGCTTTGGAAGTACACATTTGTAATCCCAGCACCCACATAAAATCAGAATGCAGTGACATGTGCCTGTAATCCCAGCACCAGGAAAGCAAAGTAAGAGCATTCTAGGGGCTTAATAATAAGCCAGTCTAGTCAAATCAGAGATCTCTAGGTTCACTAAGAGACCCTGTCTCAAAAAATAAGGTGGGGAGTGATTGAGAAAGACACTTAATAGTGACCTCTGGCCTCTACATATACATACACACATACACACCTGCACCTACCTACAGTTACGTACACACACTCGTGCATGTAAGCTAAAATAAACCCTCCCTTCCTCTTCTAAGTTACTGTCTGTCCAGATATTTTATCACAGCAACAGAAATGAAACTTGAACAAGCACTGACTCTATAAAATATACTGTTCACTAATTATTTCCTGTCACACTTTACCTAAAAGACTGGCATCTAGTATGCAGAATCAATATAGTCCTCTGAGGAGGAGAGGACTCAGTGGGTAAAGCACTTGCTACACAAGCATGAGGATCAGAGTTCAGATTCCCAGCACCTATGTAATTCTGAAGCAGGTGTGGCAACTCACCAGCAATCCCAGGACTTGGGAGGGAATCCCTATAGCAAACTGGCTAGCTAGACTAGCCCAATCAGCAAGCTCAGGGTTCAAGTGAGAGACCTTGCCTCAATATATAAGGTGGAAAACAATCAAGGAAGATACACAATGTCAGCCTCTGGCCTCCACACACATGGTCACATCCATACACACACACACACACACACACACATACACACACACACACACATACTAACACACACACATGCACACATACATGTACACACAAAAAAATGCTTCACTAAAATTTTATAATTGCCATATACTCATTAAACTCATATTTTTCAAATTTTAAAACTTCATATACCCATATGCTTTATATGTAACATGTTAAGTCATTTTACTGTTGCTAACATAACCTCCATTAGGCAAAGT
>NW_008353486.1:56729-59417 GCF_000622305.1 Nannospalax galili | reverse complement strand
GAAAATGTATTCATTTTTTAAAAATATTTTATTTATTTTTATTTTATGTGTATGTGTGTATTGCCTGCCTGTAGGTAAGTGCACCCATGTTGTGCAATGTCCACAGAGGTCATAAGAGGCTGTTGGATCCCCTGGGACTGGAATTACAGACAGTTGTTACCTGCCATGTAGGTTCTGGGATTCGAACCCGGGTCTTTTGCAAGAACAACCAGTGTTCTTAACCACTGAGCGAGCTCTCCAGCCCCAGAGAACAGGATTTTTGACAATACAAACTAATCTGCCATGTTTTTCTGGTATATCATAATTGCCCAGCTGCTACTATCACATATACTGAAAAATAATATATTTCTGCATATGCAAATCAGTTACAGCTTAACAAAGTCTTTGTTTTAAATGTCATTACTTGAGAAGGTAGGGAAGCTTCACATTCTGTTAATTACCCATGGTAATTATTTCCTTAATCAAAATGAATCTACAATGCGTTCTTTAAATAGTTACCTATAAAAATATACATGTACTGACAGAAAATGAGCAATTAACTGGGAATCAAACTTTAAATTAAGAAAATGTGCCTTATTATTTTACTGTCTAAATTAACTGTCAGTATAATGACTTATCTGACTATAAGTGTTAAATTTCCTTACTTAGCTATTTCAATTTATAAAAACAATATTTTCATAAATGCACATATGTATATGTGTGTACTGTGATAAGCCTAACACATTCTCAACTCTCAGAAACTGTTCCCAAAAACGGACATCTTTAATGTTGCAAGAAAAGGACAAGGACTCTAAGTACAGTCATATCTGAGGGATCTCTGAGGAATTTGGATTCAGAACCCTCCTCATATACAAACCCCACAGATGCTCAAGTCCTAAAAGAGTGTTGCAATGCTGATACATAACCTATGCATTTGTTCCCATGTATGTGAAATCATTTCTACACATTCATAATGCCTACTATAATGTGAGTGCTATGTTACAAACCCCACAGATGCTAAAGTCCTAAAAGAGTGTTGCAATGCTGATACATAACCTATGCATTTGTTCCCATGTATGTGAAATCATTTCTACACATTCATAATGCCTACTATAATGTGAGTGCTATGTGACTACTTGTTATACTGTATTGTTTAGGGAAAATGACAAGAGGGAAAGATATACATGTTCAATATTATCATAATTTGAGGGGGGGAGACAGATTTCACATACCCCAAACTGGCCTTGAACACCTTGTCTCTACCTCCCAAGTGCTGGGATTACAAGCAGTGCCACCACGCCTGGCTCAGTTACAAAATTTTTTCATCAAATATTTTCAATTCATAATTGGTTTAATCCACTGGTGTAGAACCTCTAAATACCACTGGCAGGCTGACTGTATACAAGAAGGCCTTGAAATATCAAGAACCTTAAATCTGGGAAACAAGTCCAATAAAAAGTAATTTCTTCTAGAATATACTATGTTCTGAGAAAATTAACCTACAGCCTCATATGTTTGTATTTCATCACGTAGATTCAGATAGTAATTGATATCATCTGAGAAAGAACCTACCCCAATTAGAAAAATTATTTCAATTCAAAAGTGCAATTAAATAAAGTATATTTAGTATGGATATATTCTGAATTGATCTACATATAAAGTATTTCATTATATTTCAAAACTCTTTTAGAATGTGATTGCTATCTAATTGTTCAAAGAAAAATTGTTTTCTGTCGGTAATTAAAAACATTCAGTCTATTCTAAAGTCTATTGGTATAATCACATTCATCTATTATACTTAGCGGATAACTTTATTCTGGTCAATTCCACCAAACCTTTAACACCCAACTGGCAGTACTATGTCCATTTTTAAAATGCCTTCTCATATGGAAATAGTTAAGAAGGCATCCAAATCACAGTGCTCCAAAAGTACAAATACATGCCTTGAAGAAAGCACTGCTCATAAAGTGAAGAAGCTTAAATTTCTAGATGGCTGGTGGACATGCTTGACAACTGTGTGTGTGTGTGTGTGTATGTGTGTGTGTGTGTGCACGCATGTGCATGTGTGTTACGCATGCATACATACTCTGATGGGGGTGCATGGGAGGGTGTACACATACATGTGCCTTCCTCTATCACTCTCTACCTTTTGGCAATTTCTTAAAAATCAAAATGTACCTATCCAATAACCCAGGATTGCATTCTTAAATATATGGCCAGGAGAAAAAACAAAATAAACAACAATGTTTATAATATAATGTAATAGCAGGATTGTTCGCAGTACTTAATAGTCACAAAAGTTAAAAAAAACAAATGTTCATAATCTGGGGAATGGGTAAGCAAATTGCAGTATCTTATTCACATAATGAAATATTACTCAGCAATAAAACAATAAACTACCAGAAAACCACCAGAGTATGAATAACTCAAAAACATGATACCAAGTCAAAGGAATCATACATAATACTTATTCTATATAAAAAAAACTACACACAGTATTATAAAACTATATAGCGCTGTATAAAAATACTATTGTAACATTTTATATAAAATTCAAGACCAGGCTGGGCATGGTGGCACACGCCTGTAGTCCCAGCACTTCAGAGGCAGAGACAGGCGGATCTCTGTGAGTTCAAGGCTGCCTGGTCTATACAGTGAGTTCCAGGACAGCTGGGGCTACAGGGAGACCCTGTCTCAAAAAGACCAAAA
>NW_008353486.1:54453-56507 GCF_000622305.1 Nannospalax galili | reverse complement strand
GGAGGATCACAAATTCTAGGCCAGGTTGGAATACACAGCAAGACACTGTCTCTAACACAAACAAATAAAACCACCTTCAAAAGGTGCACTTTAATAATTTTTCTAATTTAGGTTTAAATTAATTTTAATAAATTATTCTTGATATAGGTCTAACTGTAAAAAAAAACAAAAACTAACCTCCAATAACTATGCTTACACAGTTGTTGTAAGCTTACAAAAATATATCTAAAGAAAAGAATTTTTTAATATTCATAGAATCGTTACTGAACATTTTAAAATTCTGTTCTAGTTCCCACATACAAAATATATCAGTAAAGGTGGTGGAGAGATGGCTCAGCAGTTAAAAGCACTGACTACTCTTGCAGAGGATCCGACACCTCTTCTGACCTCCACGGGCATTGCACAATACAGGTGCACTTCATACATGAGACAGTACATTCATACACATAAATAAAATATTTTTTAAAACAAATTCTTTTTTTAAAAAATTATTTTAAAAAATTATCTTTGAAAAATTTCAACTCCTCTACATCCATCAATGAAGTCAGACAACTCATTACTCCTTAAGTGTACCTGAAGTTCCCCTCTTGGAACCTGAATCTATTCATCCTAGCTACACTTAACAAAGTAATAACTGCTTAATCCTTGGTTCCTAACAGTCTAGTACAAAGAAGTGAAATAACTATTACATGGCTCAAGGCTAAGCTCTCCATTCATTTGTGCTGCTATAACAAAATGCCACACTTGGGGTAATTTACTGAGAACAGAAACTTACCTTCTCACAGTTCCTGAAGCTAGGAAGTCCTAGATCAAGATGTCAGCATTTGGTGATGCCCCTCTTACCACATCCTCACAAGATATAAAGAAGACGAGCAAAAATGAAGAAACTCAAGCAAAAATGAAGAAACTCAAGACAGGAGTCTCATGGCCTAATCTTTTTTTTTAAGACAGGGTCTTCAGTAATCCAGCTAGCCTGGAACTCACTATGTAGACCAGGCCTCAATCTCATGGAGATCCACTGCCTCCTGAGTGCTGGAACTAAAGGCTTGTGCCACCACGCCTGCCAGGTGTCTAATCATGTCTTTAAAATGTTACTTCTTAAAGGCCCATACCTTGTAACACTACCACACTGACTGTACCTGAACTTTAGAGAGGAAACATGCAAAACATAGTAACAATTAAGTTCAAGATAGAAAACTCAGGCCTCTTGACTCCCACTTTAAAAGCAACAGTTAAACAATTTCAAGGCCTGATCAATCCATTTTCAGTAGATTAGCTAATCAGAAAAAAGCAAAATACCAAGTAATGTTTTAAAATGTTTTTTACCAGGAGTACAGATGCTCAATCTCACTAAAGGTTCAATTCAAAGTGTGGATAAGAAATTTAGAACACACCTTAGAAGACTTCCTTCGGCTTCTTCTTGTCCAAACTACCACCAGTTTATCTGGTTGCCTGCCAAATAAGAAGAAATTAAATATAATTTATCTTTTTCCAAATTATTAAACTTTAGTTTTAGTACGTTTAAGGGGACAAAAGTGGGCTGGGGGGGGGGAAGACTCAGCAGATAGAGTACTTTCTCTGCAAGCAAAAGGACCTGAGTTCTGATTCCCAATACCCACATAAAAGCTGGATATGGCAGTATGAGCTCGTAACCACAGTGCTGGTAACTCAGCAATAGGAGGCTCACTGGCTGGCCAGCCTAGTCAAAACAACAGTTCCAGGTCACTGAGAGATCCTGTCTGAAAACATAAGAGCATCACAGAGGAAAATATCAGACATTCAGCTCTGGCCTCTACGCACACACACCTAGGTGAGCACCCTCGTACAAACATGCACACCCCCCTCACATGTACACAAAAGGGCAAAGTACTTTCTACTTTAGATTACACAGAATAGTTATACTTAAAACTATATTCAAATATGGTAGTTGCTAAACACAGATATCTAATTTAAATAACTAACATTTTACCTGGAGGCTTTTCTTAAAAAGGTTACCAATTCAATTCATTAGGACAAACCAAGTAAAATATAATATTTAGAACTGATTATTACTT
>NW_008353486.1:51850-54409 GCF_000622305.1 Nannospalax galili | reverse complement strand
TTTTAATTTAGAGAAAATAAACATTAAGGTGCTTCTAAAATAATTTGCCCATAGATTACACTACTAGAGCTTATGAACAATGCCTACAATTTTTCAAAGCATTTTCACAATCAATCATCTCAATTACCTTCACAAAAACAATGCTGTGCTGAAAAACAAGCACAATATAAACTATTACCTATATCTTACAAAATAAAAAAAAACTGCCACAGGGACCTGAAGAGATGGCTCAGTGGTTAAGAACACTGACTGCTCTAGCAGAGGACTCGGGTTCAATTCCCAGCACCCACATGATGGCTAATAACAGTTTGTAATTCCAGTTCGAGGGAATTAAACACCCTCTTCTGGCCTCCACAGGCACTGCACAACACGAGTGCACCTACCTACATGTAAGCAGTACACTCATATACATAAAATAAATAAAATAAGTAAAACTGCCAAAGATAAATAACCAATCAAAACTCTGTCAGAAACCAGACAAATTCAGGCCTTCTAAACTCTTAGACTCACCCCGCTTCTTTTCTTCTGCTAATATAAAGTCAAACACAAACAATAGATTTTCAGTTAATATAACTAAGTTCTCTTTTGTGTTTATGGCAAACAGGAAGACTATAATTACCAGTTATTTTACTTATATTTTCATTTTTTTAAACTTAGTTTAAAAGTTTTCTAAGCTGGGCCTACAGTCCTATGTGGGAGAGTGAAATAGAAGGATTAAAAGTTCAAGGCTTGTGTGGGCTTCAGAGTGAGCTCAAGGCAGCCTCAACTAGTGGGACTCTGTCTCAAAATAAAAAGTAAATAGAGGCTGATGGTACAGCGTAGATTACTTGCCTACCCTGTATGAAACATTAGGTTTGACCTGAGTACTGAAAAAGAAAATTATATATCTTAAGCATCAAAGAATAAATAGGTTAAATAAAAATAAATCTGCATCTGCATACATTACAATTAGACAACAGAGAAGGACCAACAGAGAAAAAGCATAGAGGGATAAAAAGAAAAAAATAGAAGACAACTCACTGACAGCAGAATAATTAAACTGGCAGCTGACATCTCATTTCAACAAAGTCCCAAGACAACAAAATTAAGGATCTTCAAATGCTATGGGAAAATAGCTGCCACCCTAGAGTCTTGTACCAGGCTAAACTACCACTCTGTTTTGGACCAGCAAGATGGCTCAGCAGGTGAGGGTGCTTTGCAGCCAAACCTGATGACTTGAGTTCGATCTCCCAGGCCCACGTGGTGGAAAGAGAGAACCAACTCCTTCAGTTATCCTCCAGCCTCCACACATGGCACACATGCAGACACACAACACACAGGCATGCACGTACAAATAAATAAGTAAATGTAATTTCAAAATGTTTACACACATAAAAAGATGAAGAGCTTATGGGGGTGCCGTGGAAGAAGCAGCACAAATGAGGAAAGTGTTAACTGTGTTCATTTTGTGTGGCCCCGAACACATACACAGAAAACGACAGAAGGCGCCAATAATGAAAACGATTTGACTAAGGAGTTATCCAAACAAAAGTACAATGTTCTGATAATAAATACAAGCAAAATGACAATTAAACTGAAGACTGGTGATCTCCATTCAAGATTAAACCTAGTTCCCATCAAGCGTCAGGTTTTAAAAGTACAGTTATGGTGACTCTTCCAGAGTGGTGTTGGGCAGTGACAGGAAGCGATGAAGTGCAGGTGAAAGGGGTGATGGTTCCTATGAAGCAATGTTAATCTCTGTACCACTGAAGGGACAGCAAGAGCCCAACATCACAAACAAAAACCAAACACTGTTCAACGCAAACACAGTCAGACAGGGTGATCGGCACGGTGCCAGCAGGATGGATGGGGCTAATGAGAAAGTGCCACTGACAATGGCAGCTGGACAGCAAAGGAATTCAGCCCCCCAGAGGTGTGAACTACCTTGTCAGAAAGTACAGAGGGTTTGCTGGAACACTACCTGGATTACTAACCTCTCTGCTCATGCTCAACTCTTGGACTCTTTTTCTGTACTCTTCTATAGAAATACTATCACATCTTTTATCATCCTGTACACCTGCTCACGGGTGCTGAAGAAGCTATGAAACTAGGCCTTGGGAGTTGAATTTTACAAGTTTATTTGACCTAAAAAGTATTCTGCTTTATTTGTTTTTTATTGAAATATTGGTGGTTTTTTTTTTTTTTCATTTGAACATCTTAAAGCCAACATCTGCTGTCCAGATACCTCAACGCCACCAGCTGCGTCACATCTAAGCAACTTCACTTTTTAAGATGACCTATCTAAACCCTCCATTTATCTGGCCCTGTGGCCTCCAGTCATGTAAGATAATAACCCCAATCTTCAGTATGGTTCATAAAACATTTCATCATCGGACTCTTACATACCTTTCTAGTATAACCTGTAAGTATCGTATGAGCATTTTGCTCTCCAACCAATCCTGAACACAAATCCCTTTAATTTCTTCACATCTTTAGATGAGATGCGGAATCCTCTTTCTCCCCCTTTACTACCTGATAAACTCTTAATTTGTCACTTTTTCTGTGAAATCTTAACCATTT
>NW_008353486.1:42819-51454 GCF_000622305.1 Nannospalax galili | reverse complement strand
CATTCCAGCTCTAGAGAATCTGATTTAATGGGTCTGACATGCAATTTTTAAAATTACACAGGAGATTCCAATGGACGAGAAGAAGTAGTTAACACAGAGAATGGTAATTCCAACACTTCCTGGCTTAAAACGTTAGTGATCTGGCATTAGAATGTTTCACCTCACAATGTCCTCTCAGTGCTACTTGGATCTTGCCTTCTAACTGGACTTGGAGCACCCTCCCACTCTCAACCCACTTTAATGTTTCAAAAGAGTCAAGTTATTAGCATGAAAAATCAGACAGGGTAGTTTTTTAACTTCCACGAATGTAAATAGAACATAAATGACATGCTGCCAGTGCCCCCAGAGATAAACTTTTTCTGACTCTAATCGTATCAACATTTTAAATGTCTCCACTAAAGAATGGGGATATAACTCAGTGGCAAAGTGCTTACCTACAAAGCATATGTAAGACTGTAGGTTTGATCCCAAGCAACATATGACATATACACACACGAAAAAGTCTCCATTAGAAGTGGGTCTAGTTTTTTAAAATATTTTATTTATTATCTTTATTTTACGTGTACGAACGAGTATATTGCCTGCATGTGTATAAGTGCACCCATGTTGTGCAATGCCCCGAGGTCAACAAGGGCATTGGATCCCCTGGAACTGGAGTTACAGATGATTATTAGTCACCATGTGGGTGCTGAGAACTGAACCCAGGTGCTCTGCAACAGCAGCCAGTGTTCTTAACCCCGAGCCATCTATCTCTGCAGTCTCAAAATAGATCTAGTTTTATACCACCAAGCAGTATTCAGAAATGTTATTCTTAAGAGAAGGGTACCAACAACCACACAATTGGCAGACCACAATTAATATTTTAAGCATTCATGCTGTGCTAGAAAAGAACCATTAAATATTTACTCATGTACTCCCAAGAGAAAAGGGACACGGCAATTGTGAGTTTTCTCTAGCTACCAGAGGATCTGGATTTATACAACTTTCAAGTCAAAAAAAAAGTAAAGAAAACCTGATAGAGCTCAAGTTTCAGAGAGAATTCAACAATTCAACAACCATATATTTAGCCAAGTAGTAATGGGGTAGCCTGACATAAGATGTACACAGAGAGAATTTATAGATGTTTACAGATGAACATTTTTGAAGACACAAAATGTACAGCCATCCTTCCTGTGAAATCTGGCTAAAGGGTTTCTGTAGAAAATCTGAAGCATTTGGGTGGGTTTGTTGGAACAAATAAAGTTTTGGGGGCCATAATGGACTGTCCAGTAAGTTCTAAGCACACCTGGGCTATAGAGTGAGTCCTTGTCTCAAAAAATAAAAAACAAAAACTATTTACCACCTTCATTCTTGCTCTTAGAGCCCATGAAAAGGAACAACCTGAACTTGTAGGTGGCAAGCTCTGTATCAAACCATGGTCCTCACTCTAGATTCTGGAGAGTAGAAAGGAAAGTTTTAAGAGAAATAAGAGACAAGGTAGAGAAAAGAAAAGAGCTACAAAGATCCAGATTAGAAAGCAGTTTGCAGTAAATAACCTACAACTAAGATTTTTGTACTCTCTCTCCCACTAAATGAGCTGAGTATTCAGTTTAAAAAACAAAAACACTTGTAACTTAAATTTGGACTCATGTACTCTTTTCATCCACATGTGTGTCACATGTGTATTGCAAATTTTAAAAGATTCCAAAACTATCACATGAAAATCAGTCACATGTACTTTCTGAAATAAGACATCAAGAATTTTCCTGAATGCCTACTATGTTCCTACTCCTATGTAGCAATAAAGGCACAAAAGTGAAAAGAGGCAAGCTCTGATTCTCCAGAATTCACAAGCCAGTGTGGAGATAACCATGCCAGCCACCACAGTGAAGGCACAATGTTGGGGAGGCACAAAGAAAAACTATCTTGAGCAAAAAATTATGTATTCATAAATATCTCAGGAAGTGCACATACACTGAGAAAAGAATCTCTCCAATAGCAAAGATTATTTGATTCAGAATTTGTAAAAGCTATAATTTATAATGACACTTAATGTAAAGTGCAACAATAGATAAGTGATTACATTATGTCTGCTTAGAAAATTATAGAGCAATTAAAAACACCATCCAAGATCATTCATAAGCACAGAACAGCAGGAGCAAATACCTCCCAATGAGGTACTAAATACTGATAATCAATACTGTGATTATCAGTAGGAAATAAAATTACATTTCATGGGCTGGGCATGGTGGCATACACCTTTAATCCCAGCACTCAGGAGGCAGAGGCAAGCGGATCTCTGAGTTCCAAGCCAGTCTGGTCTACATAGTGAGTTCCAGGCCAGCTGGGGCTACAGGGCGACCCTGTCTCAAAAAGACCAAAGGCCAGCTGGGGCTACAGGGTGACCCTGTCTCAAAAAGACCGAAAAAAAAAATTACATTTTATTTTAGAAATATACTTTATTTTCCATAATAAATTTACACTACTGGTCAAGGTACTGATAATAAATGAATGTTCAATGAAAAGCCATAAATGGGACATCTACATCACCCCTTCTGAGACTCAGGGAACATTGAAGAAGAGGCAGAAAGAATCTAAGAGCCGGAGGAAAGGATGGGAGAAGGTATGGAATGCTGACTTCCAAGCAGGACATGGCTGTCGCACTCTTGAACTCAGCTGTGACCACCCTGCACAAGACTTGACCTGTCAACACCCTATCATAGAAGGGGAAAGGGCTCATGGGGACCCACCCCTCACAAAGGATTTATATGCAGTTAATGTTTGCTGCAGAAGGGACTGACATTTTCTTCAGTAGTATAGCCACTGGTAAGGGGTTCATCCTCCTGCACGCCAGCTCTCATGCTTCTATAAGTATGAAACTCACTGGATCTCTGTCTCTCTCTGTCTCTCTCTCTCTGTCTCTCTCTCTCTCTGTCTCTCTCTCTCTCTCTCTCTCTCTCTCTCTCTCTCTCTCTCTCAGTTTGCTTCTCTACTGCTATAATAAATAGTATGCCCAAAGTAATGTGTGTGGGAGTGTATTTCAGCTTAAACCTCACAGGTCATAATCCATCACTGAGGTAAGTCAGAGCAGGAACTCAAGGTAGCAGCAGAACACTGAGGCAGGAACTGACACAAAGACCACAGAGGAATGCTGCTTACTGGCTTGTTCCTCTGGCCTGTGCTCAGGCTGCTTTCTTACACAACCCAGGATCATCTGTTTGGGGTAGCGCTGCCCCCAATGGGCTGGACCCTCCCCCACATCACTCAACAATCAAGAAAATGCCCTAGACATGGCCACAGGCCAATCTGATAGAGGTTAATTCCTCAGTTAAGATTACCTCTTTCCAGATGTGTAAATTGACCACTGAAGCTGTCCAGCACACATATACACACAGGTGTGAAAGAGGAAAGGGGCTAGTTGAGAAAGGGATTAGCAGCAAGGAAGGGACTAGAGTGGGTATGAGGGAATGACTATGACTAATTATGTACTTAATGAAATGTCACCAGTGAAACCCATTATTATGTATAATTAATGTATGCTAATAAAACAATTAACAATAATATTCAAAGTTGAGCTGGAGAGATGGCTCAGCAGTTAAGAACACAGGAGTGTTGGGATCTTAATCATGATGCTAGTAAACTACGGGCCTGTGAGGGTGCAGGGTACTTTGGTGGGTAATATTATTGACATCATTATGAAAAAACTTTTTCATAATGTCATGGACAACTTATCCTTTTGATTGGGATTTTTGTTTTGTATTATTTGTGTAAAGAACTGGCCTGGGGTAGATGAGAAATGTGAAGCATTCCACGGCCTGTGCTCTTTGCATGAAGGCTGATAAACCCACCAGCAATCCCAGTACCTGTGACCTCAGATCAAAGGCACTCTTCCTCCTAGAACCAGAGAAGGGAGCATAGAAGGCCTTGGGTCTCTGGGTGCTTCTGTTGTGTCCACCAATTCTCCCCTTAGGAAAGAAAGATGAGTCTCATTGCTGATATAGCATTGTTTTGGCAAACATCTGATCTTGTTTCTGTTTTATTTTTTTCTTATGGTTGCATTGCATGTCTGTAAGAAGACCCATCTTACTCTCTTTGATGTTGCCTTCCTCGGCTCTTTTGTATATCTATCCTCATAATACCCCAGCTCTCTGAGGGAATGCTGGATCATAAGAATAAGCAGCTTGATAGCCACCTAAAATGATATATAGGAACGGGATAAAACGAGTCCAGGTTTCATGATAAAAGGCAGATGAAAAAGACGCTGGAGTAGTTGGAAGGTAAATAATACTTAAGAAGCCTAAGAAACTACTAAATAGAGTAAGATGACAATAACATTCAAAATACACACATGGTAAAGTAGGATAGGAAGCAGAGGGGTCTCCCATAGCAAAGGGACCCCAAACATGCAAAGGGGTGGTAAGTACTGTGATCTTCCTGCATGGAATTTGAAGAGTGTCCAAAAGAAACTGGAATGCAGAAATGCCAACTATGGGGCAGCCCAGCATTCACAATCCTAACCCAGGGTGAATGCAGACCTCTGGGCTGAGGGAAGGGACACTTGTGAAGTGCTTCTGTGGGACAGGTGTTCTGAATGGGCTTCATCTACTCCTCACAGCAATCCTATGAACTGAGTGCAAGCGTCTTTTTATGTCACTGACAAGGATGCTGAAACTTGAAAGAGATGAGGAAAATGATCCAAATCGTGTAGAATTTACATGGCCAAGCTGGATTGGGCATCCTGGTGTGGATTCCCTGTGCTCAGCCCTGAAATGAACTTCCTGCTCAGTTCTCCTTATTTGTGTAGTGTTTTCCCATGGCTACTAACACCTGAGGGCTCTCAATGGGTCCT
Organism: Nannospalax galili; assembly: GCF_000622305.1. Lineage (NCBI taxonomy): Eukaryota > Metazoa > Chordata > Mammalia > Rodentia > Spalacidae > Nannospalax > Nannospalax galili. The sequence goes on along the minus strand of NW_008353486.1, from coordinate 46,626 downwards.
TGGGCTCTCCTTTTGGACCTTTCTTTTTTCATTTATTATTTTAAAATTTTATGTGTGTGAGTGTATTGCCTGCATGTATGCAAGGGCGCCTGTGCCATGCAACGCCCTTGGAGGTCAGAAGAGGGCGTCGGATCCCCAGGAACTGGAGTTACGGATGGTTGTTAGCTGCCATGTGGGTCCTAGCCTATAATGCACACATGTACACATGTAAACAAATGCATGTGTGAGTATACTATATTCAGAAAGAAGAACAAGGAAGGGTAATTTTTATTTATGTGTACAAGTGTTTTAAACAGGCCAGAAGAGGGCATCAGATCCCCTGAACTGGAATTACAGATGGTAACTTTGGGGCTGGAGAGATGGTTCAGCAGTTAAGACCACTGGCTGTTCTTGCAGAGGACCCAGGTTTGGTTCCCTGAACCCATGTGTTGCCTAACAACCATCTGTAGTTCCAGTTCCAGGTGATCTGATGCCCTCTTCTGTCCTCTGTGGGCATGCATGCAAATGGTATTTATATATATGCAAGCAAAATACATATAAAGTGTATTTAAAAGGCATAGTAATGATTTCAAATATATAGTACACGTCTCATAAGTTCTTTTACTCCTATCTCAAGATATAACACATTCTCAATACACAGTAAGTCCTTGCATGGTAATGTCTACCACATGTGATTTCCTGAGAGTATTACCTTACAAGGAAATCTGAATTTTAAATTGTTTTTTATTTCTCATTCACTGTATACCTCCACACACTTTAAGTGTGTTTGTTTGCAAATATTAATAAACTTTAAGAATTCTTTTTTTAAAACAGCAGGACACTGACTACCACAGATTCATACTCCCTGTCTAAAGCCTGGAGGTAATCCTGGCATGTGCCACCATACCTGGCTTTTTTTCTGGTTTTCATTATTTTGTTTTGTTTTTCAGCTAACCGCAGTTTTTGACAAACCATCAAAAAGCATACTGTGCTGGATAGCATGACACACCTGGGAAGAGAGAACCTCAATTGGGAAATTTCCTCCATTGGACTGGCCTGTGGCCATGTCTGTGGGAGGAGCCCACGGTGGGTGGTGCCACTCCTGGGCAGGTGGGTCTATGTTGTATGCTGAGGGAGGGGAGAAAGCGAGTAAAAAGCATTCTTTTATGGCCTGTGCTTCAGCTTCTGTCTCCAGATTCCAGCCCTGAGTTCCTACCTTGGCCTCCCTCAGCGATGAACTGTGACCCAGGAGTTGTAAGATAAAATAAACCCTGTCCTCAATTTGGTTTTGGTCAGTGTTTTTATCACAGCAATAAAAGCTAACTAAAACCGCGGAGTTGTGCTGTGACAGTCCTGACCATATATGACTAGGAGGATTGTGGAAGTTTTGGGAGCTTTGGACTGGAAAATTGCTTGGAGCTCAGGGAGCTGTTCTGTAGAAACTTGGAAGATTATGCTTAAAGAGTAGATGATGGAGACCTGACTTGTGAAGCCTCAAAGGGAAGCAAAGATTCCATCAGCGCTGTTTGTGTGGAATTAATTTTGAAAGTGAAATCTTTTTTTTTTCTTTTTTTAAATATATTTTTTTCCTTTTTAATAACTACATGATTAGAAGAAGCATTTCATTACAGCTTTAACATATTCAGTAACACACTCCAGAGCAAGAACTGGGAATATTGATGCTGGTCAGCTGGGGCTGAAAATCAGCTGTAACAAGAGACCAGCATCATCGAAGTGAAATCTTCTGGGAAGTATTTCCTCAGAGTCAGCACACAGAAACTATGATCCAGAAGGGGCCCAAGGCTCTTTCTCAAAATGGATGCATGACTTGGTAATGTATAAGAGTCTCCTACATGATACTGGTTTTGAAGGCATGAAGGGGTGCTGGAGAGCAGCTGAGACTTGGCACTATGAGAGGCCAGGAAAGGCCCTTGGTGAAGGTGCAGCCTCAGCTACAGTGAAGACCCTCAGGATTGAAGGGGTCATGGAGAGAATCTGAAGCTTTGTACCTTGAGAGATCAGAAGAGCCCATTGGTGAAGGTGCAGCCTCAGTTTCAGTACAGACCTCAGCATATTGGAGATGCCAGGACCATGGGATGACCACCAAGAGCAGTAGCAGGTATGAAATGGAGCCAGCCTGGGTCTTTGAGATAAGCTGTGTGTTGTGGATGGCAGAGTCAGAGAGTTGGAGCTGCTAGAACCCATTGGCCCCAGAAGATCATGAGTGAATTCCACATGTCCAGCCTTGATCTACTTTGCTGGACTTTGGTTTTTCTTAGGTGAGCACAATTCTTCCCTGAGAAGCAAGACAGTACTTGTGTAATATTATTATTATTATTATTATTATTATTATTATTATTTGGTCTTTATGAGACAGGGTCTCCTTGTAGCCCCAGTTGTCCTGGAACTCACTATGTAGACCAGGCTGGCCTCGAACTCAACAAAATTCCACCTGCCTCTGCCTCCCAAGTGCTGGGATTAAAGGTGTGCGCCACCACGCCGGGCTGTAATATTATTAACATCATGAATTAAGGACAAAAAATGGAAAGTTTGTAGTTTAATAGTGATGTCTATGTCAGGTGGACAACAGGTCAATTACGCTGGATAGCTTTAGTGTCAACTTGACACCTGGGTTGAGGGCGCCTCAACTGGGGAATTGGACTGGCCTGTGGCCATGTCTGTGAGGCATTTTCTTAATTGTTGAGTGATGTGGGAGGGCCCAGCCCACTGTGGGTGGTGCCACCCCTCGGCATGTGGTCCTATATTGTATAAGAAAGCAGGTTGAGACAAGCCAGGGGAGCAAGCCAGTAACCCGTATTCCTCCAAGGCCTGTACTTCAGCTCCTGCCTTCAGGTTCAGCCCTGAGTTCCCACCTTGGCCTCCCTCAGTGATGAACTGTGACCCGGGAGTTATAAAATAAACCTTTTCCTCCCCAAGTTAGTTTTCATCAGTGTTTTAAATGTAAAATAACATAAAACATTTATAGTTTTTCTAACGTAAAGAGACAAACAGCATTATAATAAGTCAATGATGTGTGTGTATGAAATACAGATCTTCCCAAACAAAACTTTCTGTTTTCTTTGTTACTAGAAGAACTGCCTATGATTCCTTTTATTTAGCATATTACTTACCATTCTTTTTCTGGTCCTGTTGGAGTGAAACTCATATGTCACTAACACAAACATTAGAATTCTCAGGTTAGGCACCTGATTCTGTGGAACTGATGCCAGTAGAAACAAAGAATATACCACTCTCACCCCACTCTGGCCCTTCAAAAGAATGCTACAACTGACTCTCAATCTGTTCTGCAACAGTTATTTGTATGTGTCTACCTTTAAAGTTCCCAAAAGATTTTTTTGAAAAATTCAAAAAACATTTATTGAGAATAATACAAGATATAACAAAATCACATGAAGACAGATCTGGGTTTAAATTCCAATTCATCTTCTGCTTGTGAAATCAGAAAACAGAAAATCAGAAAAAGAATAAAATGCTAAGTTAAAGGAGCCACTGTTGTGGAACTCTAAAGCAATAAGGGAGCAGAAAGTGTTCGGGAAGACCCACGTTCCATACACACAGCAACGACTCATTACTGTGCTTCTTGATTCATGCATATGCACTGAGCTTCCAGAGAGCTGTGTACTGTTCTCCCTCTTAAATGGGATAACAATCAAGGGTCACCTGAGAAAACATAATATAAAAGGCAAGACGCTGAGGAAAAGGAGCTTGAAGAACACTAATACAACATCACCAGTACGCCCAGACATTATAGCCATGAAAAATTCAAAAGGGGAGGCTGGGCGTGGTGGCGCACACCTTTAATCCCAG
>NW_008353486.1:40280-42074 GCF_000622305.1 Nannospalax galili | reverse complement strand
GCAATACATGCATACACATAAAATAATAAAATATTTTAAAAGAAAGATGAGACAAAACAAAAAAATGGAAAAAATGAGAGATTAATACAGCAAACAAGGTATTCACTGTGTCTCAGTAATGTACCTCCTTCACAGAACCTAGTTCACAAATTTTTTGACACTTCTAATCGATGGAACAAAATTCCTCTCTCTATGAATGCGTTGGGTTTACTGATGGGCTTTTAATAGATACTCTGAAAGAGGCAAACATTTAACTACAGTGGAGGAAACCCTGTACACTAAGGGACAGAAGTTAGTGTCAACAGTGGTAAGTCAGGCTCACTCTCAAGCGATCAGGAGCACTTTATTTCTGTGGCATCTTCCAAAAATTTCACAGTCTCAGTATAATTAGATAAAGGGTCTTAAAATAGCCTAGAAACAAAGGGAGAGGGACACTGGAAGGTGCATTACAGAATTCTAATTCTGGTAATTCTACAATAGACCAGAGGTGTAAGGAAAGCATTAAGGGACACTAAAGCCACTACCAGAGGTTCCCAAAGTTTCTGGTTTACAAGGATAATTTTTTCACAGACTCCCCCATCCCTAAGCCAAAAAAAGTAACAATTCTGTTTATTAGGTGGTCCAGTTCAAAAAACTTAAAGATGTACATCCTAAAAACTCACCTATGTTGGGAGGATGGAGAGGTGGCTTAGAGATTAAGAGCACTGGCTGTTCTTGGAGAGGACCAGGGTTGGATTTTCAGTTCCCAGCACCCACATGGCAGCTAACAACTGTCTGTAATTCCAGTTCCAGGAGATCTGACACCCTCTTCGGGCCTCTGCGGGCATTGCATGACATGGGTGCACTTACACACATAGGCAAAACACTCATATACATAAATCCAAAAAATTTAAAACTGAACTTGTGGCTGGCAAGATGGCTCAACAGCAGGTAAAGGCACCCATCCACCATGCCTGACAACCTGAGTTTTATCCCCAGAACCCACATAGTGGGAGGAGAGAACCAACTCCAACAACTTGTCTTCTGACTTCCACATGTGTACCATGGCACATGTGTGTTCACATGTATACATGTACACACACACCATGAACTTGCTCAAGTTTCAGGTGCTTCAATTTTTCTAAGCATTTCTTTGGTACCCCTCTAAGTTCTGTGTAATATCTCTGGGGGCAGCAGCCTTAAAAAAGAATCAAAGATAAGGGTTACTTCATAGAGAGGAGGGAAAAACAGACCCAGTGATGTTCCAGTACCTGGAAGAAGACTAACAATGCTAGTACTCGAAAAGTTCAAAACTGAAAAAAATGAAATAAAATCCTCTCTCTCAACACTTTTAACATTCTTATATGGAAGAGAATTAAAATCAGTCTTTTAAGTCAACCAATGAACTTGTTCAAATTTCTGACAATTGCACAGGTAGCAAAGCTAACAAACACAGAATCTCACTTTTAAAAAACAAAACCACAAATTAGCTGAACCATAGGAGGAATATTCACTTTCAAACACTTCTGGAGTATTAGCAGGAACTTTACCCCAGCAGCTGCCAAAGCCATCCCTGAGAAAAGTACTGAAGAATAAAATACAGTCACTCTAAAGCCTAATCTGATGCTCTTAAACAATTTGGAAACTTGTAAAAAACAGATTTGCCAACGCCACCCCAGATTTACAAGGAACTCCCTCAAGTGCTTTGATTCTGATAATTAATTTGGGAAACAATGGCCACATCCATATATCCATCCCATCAGGAGTGGAAGGAGATTCCAGTTACCGCAATACACAGGCTGCATGTGGCTAGCG
>NW_008353486.1:11398-38996 GCF_000622305.1 Nannospalax galili | reverse complement strand
AATCAATTTTTATAGTTTTTAAGTTTAGAAGTATTTTGTAAATAACAATGCTAGAATTAATAAAAATTAAATTCTTTTCAGTAAGTCAAACTTACCAAAGAAAATATTTAAGTGCCTATTAGCAAAGCTTCCTAAAAATATCATTCTAGGGGGCTGGAGAGATGGCTCAGTGGTTAAGAGCACTGACTGCTTTTACAGAGGACCCGGGTTCGATTCCAAACACCCACATGGCAGCTACGAACTGTCCTTAACTCCAGTTCCAGGGGAATCTGAAGCCCTCTTCTGACCTCTGCGGCACTGCACGACACGGGTGCACTCACATACATGCAGGCAATACACTCATACACATAAAAATAAATATTGCAGGGCACGGTGGCACACACCTTTAGTCTCAGCACTCAGGAGGCAGAGGCAGGTGGATCTCTGTGAGTTCAAGGCCAGCCTGGTCTACCTAGTGAGCTCCAGAACAGCTGGGGCTACAGGGAGACCCTGTCTCAAAAACATAATATATATATTTTAAAAAATATGTATCACTCTAACGATAAACAGACAAACCCACAATGATATTCCATAGTAATCGCACTACATCTTGGACTCGGTCTCACTCCTTCCAACAGATTATGCAAAAATTCTCATGCAAAATAACCACATCCTTAGTGAACATTTAGTTCCAATGCTTTGTGCAATCTTTCCTTTAGCACACTGGACTATTTTTATATCATGCAATGAACCACTTCAGTGACTCTTTTGTTGAAATTTCCTACAAAATTAGAACACATTCGATATATCACTAGCACATTTCTAGAAATGCCAAACTTTAAGTTCTCTGAGCATTTTAATTACAAAACTAATATGAGATCAAACTAAATCCTAAGAGTGAAACCTCTTCACATGATTCCTTTAGAAATCAGCTTTTTAAATATGCTATTAAAAAGATACAATTTACTTTTACTTCCTGGATTCTTTTTTTCATCAAGACAAGAAGTCGACATTTTTTTTTTTAATTATCATAAGGAACTAGATCATAGGCTCAGTGGTAGAGCACTTGATGCTTGAGACCCTGGGGAGGGAACAGGGAAAAGGAGAGGGAAATTGAGGGGACGGGAATCAGATCATAAATCATTGCTGTAGTATACAACACATAAAACGATGGCAAATTACTTTTAAGGAATAAGTTTGTGTACTTAGCCCTATACTTGAAATCATTATTAGGAAAGAAAAAGTTGGGGTTGGAGAGATGGCTCAGCAGTTAAGAGCCCTGGCTCTGCAGAGGACCCGGGTTCAATTCCCAGCACCCACATGGCAGCTAACAACCATGTGTTTTATTTTTGTTTTTCTAACTTTTTAAAAACATTTTTTATTATTTTCAATTTTTGTGTATGAGTGTATTGCCTGCATGTATGTGAGTGCATCCATGTCATGCAATGCCACGGAGGTCAGAAGAGCTTCAGATTCCCCTGGAACTGGAGGAAAGGATGGTTTGTAGCCACCATGTAGGAAATTTACTGATAATTTCATACATGCATATAAGGTGTTTTGCTCAAATCCACGCCCCCTCCCTCCTCTTCAGAGTGGGGAATGTTAGAGTAACAACCGTTTGTAATTCCAGTTCCAGGGGAACCTGACACTCTCTTCTGATCTTTATTTTTAAAATAGTTTTTAAATGAGATTAGCTACTTCTGAACTAAGTAGCCCAGAATTTATGCGTACACACGCACACAGAGAGAGAACTGAATGCTCCCCAAAGTTGTTTTAAACTTTTTCTGATTTTTAGGGATTTTATGAGTTGTTTTTGTTGTTTGGTTTAGGGTTTTTGTTTTTGTTTGGAGGCAGGGTTTCATTCTGTAGTTCTGGCTGATCTGAAACTCCCTATGTAGCCCAAGCTGGCCTTGAGTTTTGCAGCCATCCAATGTAGGTGGCAACTACTTAACTCTGTCACTGTAGTATAAAAGCACAGACACTAGATAAAAGAATTTATATAGCTGGACTCTTATTAGCACTAGAGGCAGCTTATCAAGCCAGAGTTTGCCAGCTTGATCTATTCTAGAGGTCATGGGCAGAGGCAATTGGTTACATAAACAATTATGCCCAATTATGGCATTAAAGGACTCCATTACATTTTAAAGAACCAATCACAAGGAATAAGCTTTTAAAATCTGGATAAAACATTACATATAACAATACCAATTTTTTAAAAATCAGTCCACAAACCACTATCATAAAATTATGAACATGTTAACATGTTTAGGGCCAACAAGGTGGCTTATCAGGTAGGAGCACTTGCCACAAGCCTGAAGACGAGACTTTGATCCCCAGAATCCATGGGGAGGGAGAAAACTAACTCCCAAAAGCTGCTCTGGTCTCCACACACATGCACAGACAGACACACAAACACACAAATAATAATATTAATGTGTGCCTTTTGGAGTTCACAGCATGAAGATTGTACTCTTTTGTTTCAAAAATAAAGTATGTAAGAGTCACATAATTACAACACAAAAAGTGTTGTAATACAAACTAGTCTCTTTTGAAGCAAGCCTTGAAACTACGGAACAATACAACTCATACCTCTCCTTTTTGCTCCCTTTCTCCCCTCACACATTTAAGACTTTAGCATCTAATGCCCTACCTTGAACCTAGCCCCCAAAAGCCCAGTATTCTTGGTAACATTAAGAGACACATTAATCCATTCCACATTTTAGACTCCAAATTTCCTCACCACCCAAACTGTCTTTCTCACAGGGCTAGTTCTTTTCATTCCCAACATCTTTTCCTCCACTCTATCTCAATTACCAACTGGTACGGTCACACATGAATAGTTAAAATCTCTAATGAGGATGGGACTACTTCTATGGTACATGAAATGACTTGTTCAAATATAGGAATTGAACTGAAATTTGCAAGAAAAAAAAAGAAACATATGCATCCTTATATTTAAGATATAGAACATTAATACACTGGGGATGTGTGCTTATTTTTTTACACTGATAGGCATGGATGCTTCAAGGAGACCACCACCTGGATCTTATAATTAATGGATCTTATAATTAACATCTACTATAGCCTCCAAAAATCAAGCATTTCACGGATCTCCACCCCCTATCTTTCTGGCTCATTCACTCTGTTACACCAACCCCAACAATTCTCCGACCTCCTTAAACTTCGTAAATCATTGTCATCTTCACTTTTTCACTATCTTGCCTTTCATGTCCTTAATTTCCTCCTTTTCCAGCTTATACGCTATTGGTTCATGGCTACAACCACTTCTGCAGATTCACTCCCGGTCTTCTTGTCCCTCTCTCCCTAGGTTATACATTCCTGACAACACACCGCACTAGTCAAAGTCAGCTTTGCCTGTTCCACACACAGACATAAACAAAGCAATGGAATGAAATTGTACAATCTTTTAATTCTTTTAATTTTTTAATTGAATTTTAGGGCTTCCCATACAATACAGTTTGATGGCATTTAGATCCCCTCCCACAACTGCACATTCCCCCACTGCCTCCCCCCGCCACTCAATTTAATATATTCTCATATATAACGGCTTTATAGTCTGATTTGCGTCCCTAAGCTTTATAGTCTGATTTGCGTCCCTAAAATGTGCAATCTGAATGTTTACATTCCCTCTAAATTTCTAAAAGTTCCAATGGTCCTTAACCCTACCCAGCAATCCTACATTTCCCTAGTCAATTCATTCTCAGTTTGACAACTTTCAGACTTTCCTCTCCTCAAACCTTCAACTGTCATCTCTCTCAGCTGCTAACCCTAATACTGCCAGTAAACGGAAGCCAACAGAAGAGAACATTCACCAAATCTACCAGCATCAGCATGCTTGCCCGTTTTTCTGCCCACACACCGAGTCTTTCCTTGTAACTGTGACTTGTCTTTGCTTCTACTCACTAAATTTAACTTCTTCACTAGTGTTAGATCTTTTTTTCCTCAAAGATTTTTCTAGGTTAGTCTCTCTCCCTATAGTGTCACGTTTCCCTTATTAACAACCATTTCCATCTGCATGCTAGAGAACGTACCATGCAAAAAATACAAGTCTTCCTTGGTTTGTAGCAAAATTCTCCACAATCAGCTGAACCCACTTCCTTGCTTTATTCCAATGTAATCAAGTTTTCATCCCCACTACTCCTCTGAAATCACTCAAGGTCATCAGCTTTCCTTCTCGTCAAACCCAGGGGCTGCTTTACTCAGTCTCTCAGTGGCATTCGATATAACCAACACTTCCTTCTTGATTCACATTTTGCACTTGATTTCTTGAAAAACATTTTCCTAATTTCCCTCTACCTCGTTGCAACTTGTTTTCAGTCTCTTCTACATGGTACAGTGTTCTCAGTCCTCAACTCTCAATCGATATGAATGCCATGGGAAATTTCCTACAATACCACTGGTTTTTATTTTTTATTTGTCTTTTATGAGTTTTCTGCCTACATGTATGTAAGTACACCAAGTGCATACAAACCCAGGGCATCATGGCTTCCATTTTCACTGATAACATGGCATACCAGATTCCATTTTTAGTGATGGCAGAGCATCACAAGCTTCTGTTTTTACTGATGGTAATGCATATTCTATAAAGTACTCAGAACAATTTTTTTGATAACGTAAATCAGATTATATCATTCTCTGCTCAAACCCTTCCAATGGCATCCCATCACCTTAAAGCCTTTAAGATGAACTCAAAGACCTCTGTGATCAGGTGCCTGTCAGCCTCTCATCACTTTACCTCTTGTTCAGAATACTCCAGACACACAAGCTTTGTACATTGCTCCAAAAATACCAAGCATGTTACCAATTAATTTGTTTTTCTTTTTAAAACTTAAAAGTTCTTTCCATCAAGGCTTGTGTAAATCTACACCACTATATTAATCAACAAAGAAATGTTTAAGCCACCCAAAGAAGTGGGTCTGAAATGAATACTCTATATAATTTGACTTTCATAACTTTAATACTTAAAAGCATGCTTAGCCTTCTAATGTCCAATTAGAAAATTAAACTGGTATCAGGTTAGTACCACAAACTTAAACAATGAGAAGAATTTTTATTTTTTAAATTCTAAGGTAAAAGCATTGTAAAGTTGTATAAAATATAAACAAACAAGATAGCAGCAAAATGAGGCACGCTGGTTGGCCCAGAGCATACTGGCTCCCAAGAGACTGAATGCGGCCAGTGGACCATGTAACAAACCTTATCACACAAGATGAATATTTACCTGACGACAGGCACTTCTATACTGATCTCAAAATTCTGAGGCCAGGGCATGGTAAGTAACAAAGAAAATAACTGGAGAGTCAAAATGGCAGCACAGCCAGAGCAATTACCTAGAAACAGGAATCAAGCCTCTTAATTTTATTAAGAATCTTAATGCTTCTTTATTGATCTCAAATTCTGAACTCAGGACTTGATAAGTAAGAGGGACAATAACTGGGGAGCCAAGATGGCAAAGCCCTGCAAAGCTGTGGAGCTGGCTGCCCATGTGTACCAGAGGGGCATACACCTGGCTGCCCACCCACACCCGCACTTGCACAGCCATGACTGCCATCCTCCCTGAACTGCCCACCCATGAAGCCCTGGTGGCACCCATGGTCAGCTGACCATAACTATCACCCAGCTGCTGTCAAGACCTGGCTGAAATCCTCAACATTAGGAATCTAAGAAGTCTACAGATTTCAGAAAATCAACTAGAGGATGCTGGTGTAATCCTGTGAAGCTGTGACACCTCCCAACGGCCACTGAGACTCTTAGGTTGGAGGCCTGTGCGCTAACTGCTGCCTGCTGTGAGGACCTAGCTTCTGCTTTATCCACAGTAACACCCTGAAGGGAATCAGCCTGTTGGAGAATGCCTTGGTTCACAGTGGGGTCACTGTGCTGAGGGAGGCCTGGAAACAGCCAAAGTGTATTCTGCACAAAAGGGCTGTGAACAACTAACTTTGATGAGGAACACCAAGCAGTTCTGATCACTGAGAAAAAGAGAAACCCTACTTAACCTTCCTAAGCAGTGTGTAAAAGAAACAGAAATTGAATGAAAATCTCATTCCAAGAAACCTGGGTGTATTCTTTGTACCCAAGACTAGGTACCAAGGAAAGAGATGCATAAAGCATATCTTTATGTGTGTTTATTAACTTACAAAGGAATGAGTACCCAGTCCCTAGCCCCACTCCATGACTCAGAGTCCACCATATCAGACCTTGCCATGCCCATAGTCACCCGTAGCATTCTCTCACACCTCAGGGGCCAGCAATCTCGCCCTAGGTCCACAAGAGTCAGTCCATTCTGTCCTTGAGCTGCTGTGCAGCTGGCTATGCGTTCCCCACACCACATGTGCCGCAGCTCACAGCTTTAGTCCCAAGATGGCTCCTAGCAGCCCCTTCGTAGTCCACGCTCTGTGGCAGGCCCCACCCATTGGAGGAACTAGCCAATTAGGAGACAATCATGAAGTCAGATGTGGTGGCGTAGACCTTTAACTCCAGCACTCAGAAGACAGAGGCAGATGGATCTCTGGGAGTTTGAGGCTAGCCTGGTCTACAAAGCAAGTTCCAGGCCAGATGGGGCTACAGGGAGACCCTGTCTCCAAAAGAAAAAAAAAAAAGCCAGGTGTGATGCATACACTTGGAATCCCAAAACAGGAGAGGCAGAGACAGTTGGATGCCTGGGGCTCCCTCGCCAGTCAGCCTACCCTAACCCACAAGGTGAACAACACCTAAAGAACAATATCCTAGGTTGACCTTGGGCCTCCACTCACACATGTAAACATGTGCATCCACACACATGAACTCACATACATGCAAACACACACTGGAATTTTAAGGGATAGAGAGATGAGAAGCATGAGAACCTTCTGGATCCCCAGTACCAATATAAAAAGCCAGGTGTGGTGGCATACATCTGTAACCCTAGCCCTGGGGTGGTGTTTTGGAGACATCCCCGGAGCTCGCTGGCCATCCAGTCTAGCTAACTGGTGAGCTCTGGGCTCAGTGAGAGATACTTTCTCAAAAAAATAAGATGGAAAGCAGTAAAGACAGTCACCTGACATCAACCACTGGCCTCCATACATGCACACTCACATGTACATGTGCACACACATGCACTCATACACTATATGGGTGATAATGAAATTAAAATTAAGATTTTAAAACAAGAAAAATGGATTTTTATGATACTGAAAATCAGAAGCAATATATTTATGACTTTTTGGGAAAAGCTTTTGCTTACATTTTAGTCTTCTATCATAGCTAAGAGTTCAATAGAATATAAACCCATGAATAATACATCTTCATACATAATGTTTCATATCAGATATTAAAGAGATGGCTCAGCATATAAGAGCACTGGTGGTTCTTACAGAAGACCCAGGTTCTAATCCCAGCACCCACATTGTGGCTAACAACCGTTTGTAACTCCAGTTCCAGGGGATCCGATGCCCTCTTCTGTCTTCCGAGGGCACTGCACGACATGGGTGCACTTAAACACATGCAGGCATAACACATTAAAAAAAAAGTAAAAAAATTTAAAGAGCTCGCATCAGTAATTTAATAGTTCAATAAACATCCTAACCACTTTAAAGCAATTTCCTTGAACATCTGCATAACTGTATGTAAGAACCTAGAGGCCTGCTGGTAGCAAAGAAACACTGGTAGAGCATAAGAGAAAAATGACAGCACAGTCGCTTTCCTTCAAACTCATTTACAGTGACCAATCTCACCACCTGCCAAGAGGTGTATCACCTGAACCAAGATTAAATAAATGACTTGATAAATGACTTGGGGCCAACAATAGAAGAGGGCAAAATTCCCTATCTCCAAATTTGCTACAGCCACTGTCTGTGGCAATCAGGCAGTGATAAATACTTATTAGAGAATACTATCCTCCTTTCAGATACCTGAAAGTTATTCTGGTTTTTGTTCCTGACCTAAGTTCTAGTACTACACTCTCAAAGAATCACGTATTGGACCCTACTGAACTAAGGCTGATACTACAAGTCTGTCAGGGCAAAGGCATAATACATCAAAAGAACAAAGACAAGTTTGAGAAAACAGATTTTCCAAATCCTCTGGACCTACAGAATCCAGCCTTTGATCAAGGGTAAGGTCCTGAGTTTGCTCCTGGCTAGACCTGAAGACAACATGGGCTCCTTTTACACTCATCCTATGATCTCTCTTGTACAGGCTCATACCCTAAGGCCATGACAAGAAAACATAGGAAATTTTCCACTCCTTAGTCACAGAAATAATATCTACTTTGGAAAGCATACCCCTGATATCGTCACCTCTTCCAAGCATACCCGTGATACTGTCACCTCTTCCAAGCATACCCCTGATATCACTACCCTCTTCCAATAGCCACGGTGGTTTTCTGGAATCCCATCTTTCCTACCATCTTCATTTCACTGATTTGCAAGTACATGCTGAAGTTAGTGTATTTTTCATGTACTTTCTAGAGTCAAGAATGATAAGGCTGAAAACATTATTTTAAAATACTGCTCCTTGCCAGGTGTAGTGACACAGGCCTTTAATCCCAGCACTCAGGAGGCAGAAGCAAGTATGTGAGACTGAGGCCAGCCTGTTCTACACACAGCATTCCAGGCCAGCTGGGGGTACAGGGAGACTCTGTCTAAATAAACAAACGAACAAATAAAAATAAAAGATTTTAAAAATAAAACACTGTTCCTTAAATTTTAATATGCAAACTATGGATCTTGCTAAAATGCACATTCTAATTCAGTGTATCTGGTTCCCAGGTATTGCAAATGCTCCCAATTTCTAGGAAATTTTTTAAGTAGCAAGGTTCCACAAGGCCATGGCACCTATGTATGATGCCTTCCCTCAAGTCGTAATCCTAGTGGAGTATTGATCTTTCTTGTTACAGTTTTCTTTTTTTCTGGGGCAGGGGGTGTCATTAATTTTTGTTGGTTGGTTGTTCATTTGGTTTTGGGTGTTTTTTTTTTTTTTTTTTTTTTTTTGAGGCAGGGTCTCCTTATAACCCCAGCTGTCCTGGAACTCACTATGTAGACAAGGCTGGCCTCAATCTCACAGATTTTCCTACCTCTGCCTCCTGAGTGCTGGGATTAAAAAAGTCATGCGTCACCACACTCAGCCATGGTTTTGTTTTTTTCTTCTCTAATTTACACCAGACCTATGTTCTTATCCTCTCCACATTTACAATTTATATTTAATGCCACATACTCTTATTCAATCAGCATCTCTAAATTTCCCTCCTCTATTTTATTCCAAAGTAATATCTAAAATGTAAAACTAGGGCTGGGATGCAGCTCTGTGGCAGAGTACTTGCTTAGCACATGTAAAGCCTAAGTTTAATCCCCAGCACTTCAAAAATAAATGAATGAATAAATAAAATGTAAACATGGCTGACAAAAATGCTCTTGTGTGTTTAAGTCTATTTATACACCCTTCAAGGGGATTTTAATTCAGAACACACAGAATAAGAGTTCTTGCAAGTGTCAAAAGGGGACTGAAAAGACAAAATGCCAAAAGGAAGACTATGGGATATGAGTTTAGAAATTGGGCCTACTTTGTATCTAATATAAGGCAAAAGAATGTTATCTAAAAATGATTACAACCAGTTTTTACATAATGAAAACACTTTAAAGCTCTATTTAAGGGCCCACTTACAAATAAAATTCCTATACATCAAATAGATATGCTACTCTGGGCATTGTCACCTTGTTAGCTGAGAGGAAAAAAAACTCACAATACTTAGAACTGTATGCCTGAAACTTAGAGAGCATTCAAAGGCTTCCAGTGTTAAGTCCAGAACCAATCATAGGCTCTTATTTAATAGGTATACGAATTAGTTACTTTTCTGTTGCTATAATAAAATACCATGACCAAAAGCAATTTATAGAAGAGTTTACTTTGGCTTATGGTTTCAGACAAGTCCATAATAGTGAGAAAGGCTGGGCAGCAGGAGGTTGGAGCAGGAAGCTAACTGATCATATTTCATCAGCACACCAGGGACAGAAAGCACTGGAAGTGGAGTGAGCTCTCAAAGTTCTCCTCTAGTGACATACTTCCTCCAGCAAGGCTCTACCACCTAAGAGGTTCTACAACCTCTCCAAAACAGTGCTATCAAGTGTTCAAACACATGAGCCTATGGGGGATATTTCTCATTCAAACCATCACAATCTACTCCCTGACCCCCACAGGCTCATGGCTATATCATAATGCAAAATGTATCTAGTCCAACTTGAAAAGCCTCCATAGTCTTTCACAGTCTCACCTCTATTTCAGAAGTTCACAGTATCTTTTGAGACTCAAAATAATCTCTTATCTATAACCTTCTATAAAATAAAAAAGCAAAATGCATACTTCCAGTATACATTGACACAGAATATATATTTCCATTGAAAAAGGAAGGAATGGAGACATAGTGAAGAAATACCAGACCAAAGCAAGATCAAAACCCAGTAGGGCAAAAAACAAATCCTGTAGCTCTCTGTCCAGTGTCTACAGCTTTAGATCCCAAGGGCTTAAATGGCTCTGCTCCCAGCATACATCATTCTCATGTTGGTTCCACTTCCTATATGCAGCTCTCCTTGGCAGATGTCTCATAGGTCTGGTATCTCTACCATCATGGTATCCATCACAACCCAGGCTTTACTTTCACAGCTTCATGAATTAGACTCTAATGGCCTCTTGCCCTCTCAGGGCCTTCACACAGGGACTTCCACAGCACACTTAGCAGTTCTCTGAAACTGAGTAGGGAGAATCTATGGACCCCTCATTCCAAAGCGTCAAGTGAATGACACTGACAAGTTCAACTTCTAGCTTGGAATGAACTCTCATCCCCTTGGACCACATTAGCAACAGCTTTTGTATGTTGAAACACCTGCTTTCTAGGAGCAAGCAACCCCTTAGGCTTTCTTCTTTCACTTCATGGAGCCTAGCTGGGAGGAGTCTTGCCCTGGGGTTACCCTTCCCATTGTTCAGTGCAGAGCAGCAGGCCTCTCCTTAATGGTGCTAATCTCCTTAACAATTACAGCCTCTTTTCCAGCTCCAGCACATGCACTGGCTGCAACATTAAGCTTTTAGTGTTTTTTTTTTCCTCTCCAAACTATACATTGTCTATTTCCTTGTGTATCACTTGCTCTTTGTCAGTGCAACTGTGTAAGAGTTATCAGTAATAAGCATTCCAAAGACTCAACATTATGCTGTCTTAGAATCTCCTCTGCCAAAGAAATTAGTCCATTAACTTTCAAATTCAGCCTCACATAAATTCTCAGGACACAGGCAGAAAACAGCCAGATTTTTGCCAAATATAACATATGCATGGCCCCTATATATAGTCAAAAGACCTTGTTCCTGCTGAAACCTCGTGATCCATGTCTCCACAGTCCACACTGCTCTCAGCACTACTATATTACAGGCTCCTACTAGACCCGGCTATTAAGCTCTTCTTACAACATTCATGTTCCTAGTTCAAAGTTCCAAATACTTGCTCATTGCTCAAAAAAGCAACATGGTCAGGTACTTCACAGGAACCATCCCACATCCCCTAGTACCACTTCTGTATTAGTTACTTTTCTGCTGCTGTGATTAAAATACCATGACCAAAAGCAACTTAGAGAGGAAGAGTTTATTTTGGCTTATGATTCCAAAAGGGTCCATAATGGTGAGAAAGACATGGCAGCAAGCAGCCAGAGCAGGAAGCTGGCTGCTCATATTTCATCGTCAGCACACCAGGAAATACAGAGAGCACTGGAAGCAGGGTGAGGCTATAAATTCTAAAGCCCACACCCAATGATGTAATTCTTTCAGCAAAGCTCCATCACCTAAAGGTTCCATAACTTCCCCAAACAGTACAACCAACAGAGGACCAAGTATTTAAATACATGAGCCTATGGGGGACATCAGTCATTCAAACAACCACAACCCTTAATGGCTAGACCTAAGAGTGATCAAGCTATCTATTCAACTACAATCAAGTTAGATTTTTATTACTTTCACCTTAAGATACATTAAAAATACCCTAAATGCCACCTGAGGGATAAAGAATGTCAAAAATGCTATTATAAATTGGGGGAAAAGAAACGGATTGTTTTTTAATAGGGGTTAGTTTTTTAGATAGGGTCTAACTCTGTAGCACAAGATGGCCTCAAATTCTTGGTGATCCTCCTGCTCCAGCCTCCTTAGTGATGGAATTACAGATGTAAGCAATCATGCCCCAAAAGAAACTGATTTTATATATTGATTTTTATTTTGTTTTGGTTTAGTTTGGCTTTTTGACACCAGGTCTCATGTAGCTCCATGCTGACCTCAAATTTACTTTGTAGCAGAGGCTGACCTTCAACTCCTTAATCCTTCTGCCTCCACCTTCCAAGTGCTAGGATTGCAGAGATGTACTATCACATCCAGCAAGAAACTGATTTTTTTAGCTGAAAAACAACCTGATGTGTTCTATTCACCTTAAGAAATGAGATTCAAGTCAAGTGGTACTTCAGACCCATAATCCCAGCAGGCAGAGGCAGAGGCAGAGGGATCTCTATGAGTTTGAGGCCAGCATGGTCTATAGCGAAACTTTATCTCAAAAAAGGAAAAGGTAAAAGAAGTGGGTTTCAACTTTAACCACTTAAAGTTGACATTCCCAGTATACTATCACATTAAGAAATACTTGTAAAAAGAACTTCCCTCATACATCCCCTACCTTGGTTAGTAGAACACTAGCCTTTCAAGGCAAAATCTTTGGTGCCAATCTACAATTTTCCTTCTCCATTTCCCCATTCTTCCTACTTCCTCAACCAAAATGACCAAGTCCTATCATTTTTTCCTAAGTGTTCTTAGAGCTGGGCGTGGTGGTGCACACTTTTAATCCCAGCACTTGGGAGGCAGAGGCAGGTGGATCTCTGTGAGTTCAAGGCCAGCCTGGTCTACATAGTGAGTTCCAGGACAGCTGGGGCTACAGGGAGACCCTGTCTCAAAAAGACGCCCCCCTCTAAGTGTTCTTCCAGTCAGTCCTCTCCATAACCTCTGCCACTGCCTAGTCCACACCTTTTTTTCTCACCTTATCTGAAACAGCTATCCCAACCTCACTGCCTCAGTCACCCTTATTCCACAGCAGTCAGGGTGATTTTCCAGTTACAACCCTAGTATCTCTTCTGCTCAAAATTTCAACTGTCTCTGTCACCTACAGACCTAAGCTATTAATAACAAATAATAGCCTAACCTATTAATAACAGAATATAACTTTCTATGATTTGAGTCCCGCCACATCACACTGCAATCACCTCTCATGAAACACTTTTTTTTAAGACAATCTAAATTTGTATCCCAAACTCAAAATCTTCCTGCCTCAGCCTGTGCTGTAATTACAGGTATGTACTACATCCAACCCGCATCCAACACTTTAAGCATCATCAATATCAAGCTATACTGCTGGAATTTCTAGCACACACATCATGCTAGTTGTCTATAGCCAACATTTTCCTCTTTGGATTCCTGGATAACTGCCATGTATCTTTAAGATTCAGCTTATGTTTAATGAGAACACTCAGTCAAGTGCTTGTCCCACACTAACTATAAGAACCTGAATTCGCTCCCTAACACCTAAGTAAAAAGTCAGGCATGGTGGCATACATTTGGAACCCCAGTGCTAGGGAAGAGAAGGCAGGAAGAACCCTGGAGCTCACTGGCCAGTCAGCCTAGCCTAATAAAAATAAATAAAATAAAATTCAGCTTAGATCCCAGGAAGGCACCTAAGCCTTACTATTATTATTGTTTTCCATTTTGTGAACTCTGTAGCTAACACTGGCACTTAATGGGCATTTACTATGTCCCTGCCACTGTTTCCAAGCATTTCCAACTCATTTAATCTTCTATGAAGTAGAACCGTTATTATTTTTGTACACATAGGAACTGAATTACAGAGAAGTAACATTCCTGAAGATATCCAACTTGATGGAAACAGATGAAAATCCCTACGTCGTATATAATATTGTACCTGTCACAGTGAAGTTATTCACATGAATGTCACGTAAGCTCCCTGAGGGTAGGGAGCATGTCACATCTGTCTCTAAATCAACTGTACCTGGTTTAAACTACATACATAAACACTGCTCACATTTCTGGAACTGACTTTAAAATAGCATTCCTAAAAAGCTCAGGACAAAAACATTCAAAAACTGGTTCCCAAATAAATATCTGAATATGTTATAGGAGTTCTAGAATAAAGCAAGCTATTTTATCAAATAAAAGGATATTCAAAAGAGAAGTCATGGGGCTGGAGAGATGGCTCAGCAGTTAAGAACACTGGTTGTTCCTGCAAAAGACCTGTGTTCAAATCTCAGCACCCATATGGCAGCTAACAACTGTCCATAACTCCAGTCCCAGGGGATCCAACAGCCTCATCTGACCTCTGTGGGCATTGTACGACATGGTACACTTACCTATATGCAGGTAATACACACATACACATAAAATAAAAATAATAAATAAAAAAAGTCATTACAGACATGAGATTACAGTCCTTGAGGACAATGAAATGAACTTATTTTGTGGTAATATTGTTTAATCACCATTAATAAATCAAACTCAAGGGACCATTTGCTTATGATTAATTTTTCCCCCTCACTAAGACTTCTTGTTTCTTAACATTCATGGCAGTAAAAAGAAAGCCCTAAATTTACTTTACTCGAATGGAAAGAAGCAAATCATAGTCCAGGGCAACTAATTGCTTCCTTAAATCCTGCCAAGAAATGTATCCCATTAGGCAATTAAAAGAAAATCCAGTTGCCTGACTAAGCATTCCACAGAAGAATTTCTAAGGTTGTGTAGACTGGCATTCCACTATTCAAATACTGAAAATGTTTCTAAGGCAAAGAAAAATTTTAAAAACTAAGAACAAAATAAAACCACCAGTCTACAGAATACAGACATTTATACTACAATATATATGTTACATTAAAACATATGAAGTCATTCTTGGTTTAAAATTTAAAAAGGTATTCTAATACCAACGATATAAAACTTTATGACCAAACTACTGTACTCAGTTGTGTTACACTCCTCTGAGCCATACTGAAACGGAGTAATTAAAATCCACAGGGACAGTACGTTAGAGTGATCTACACTCCACCCAGCCTTAAACCACTTGTGCACCACTGAAAGGTAAATTTGCTATCCAAAGACCCAAAATTTAAGCCACTGCGAGTTCAGGCCACAGGACGGCAATCTCTGCCCCTAAACACACCTACTATTTCTTTGTACATTCAACCATCAGCTCCTGGTAAGAGGCCACAAACTGGAACTTGGATGCATGTTTTCCCACACGCTGCAGTCTCTTCCAAACTGAAGCCATGGTGAGGGGTCAAAAGGCTGGAAAGGTTCTGGATGTGCAATACAGCAGCTTTAATAAAGCAGAGGGTCCAAAGCAAAAGAGCTTTGCATGTATGTCTGTACTTTAAAAAAAAAAAAAACAACTATAACTTGAAATGATGCTTGGGGTCCATAAGTCTTCCCCGTTTCACAGGGTAAATCCCATCCTAGATGAATGGCCCGGTCAAGGACAGTATGAACACATGACACGATGATTGAGAGGAGGTTCCCTCACCGAGACATCACCGTTCCACCTCAGGAGCTATATGACGTGTATTCTGGAGAACTGAAAAGCAAAACAAAGACAGAAAGAGCAAGAATATGAGAAAAGCACGGAGAAGCGACTAACACCCATGCTAGATAAGGCTGCAACAGCCTGTTATCTGCATGTTTTTCAAACAACGAAACAAAACACCGGCCTCAAAAGCTACTAACATCAAGGATGCCCGATACCATGGAAGAACTGACAATTCACAGCGAAGACGGAGGCAAAACACCAGGTAACCAGCAGCAGGCACCGAGAGGAGTCGGGCCCTGCCTGCCCATCCTCGCATCACAGAAGGGCTAGTAGAGCGGGAAAGTCGGGATACTGGTTAAGGTCCACCGCCAGTCAGAGGGAGGAGCGGAGTATTTTTAAATAAACTTTATTTTTCCGACAATAATGAATAGCCTCGAGTCCTAGAATGTGTGCTTAGAACAAACTAGGGTGCAAGACGGAAACGCTGTTGTCCAGGAGGAGGGGAAACGGACGGGGACTAGGAGTGGAGGGAAAGCTCCAGGCTCCGGGAGGGCAAGGTCCCTGCTGCAGGCCACTCGGGCGCCCTTCACCCAGGCTGCCCCGAGGAGCGGAATGCAAAGTCCTGCCTGGACTGGACGCGGGGCAGCGGGCAGCGGCCGTGCGGGAGCGGCACCTCCCTCCCCCAGACCAGCAGCCCGCCCTCCCGCGCCGCCTCCGCCCGCAGGGAGCCCGGACCCTGCCTCTGCCCGCAGTCGCTGCCCCTGTCACCCAGGCGGTGCCACCGACCCCGGCCCGGCCCCCGCGCCCCGGCCCCTACTCCCACCTCCAATCCCGCCGTGCCCTCCTCAGAGCCGCTCCTCCGTCGCCGCCGCCGCAGCAGCCGCCGCCGCCACCGAGTCCTCCATCCCCACCGGAGCCGCATGGAACAGCCGAGCTAGGCGCGGCGCAGGCGGGAGCCCGGGTCCGCAACCCCCGAGCAGACGGCGCCCGCGCCCGCCCCCTCCCGGCAGAGCGGCCTCCAGCCCGAGCGCCCTCCCGCCCGAGCGAACCCCGCTAGCGCCTAGGCTCAGCGCCTCGCGCCCCGGCCCCGCCCTCCTCCGCCGCCACCACCACCATCATTACCTCCCCCGCCGCACCTCTCACACTAACCCTGCCCACGGCGGCTCAACCTCGTCCCCGCGGCCGCCATTGGCCGGGCATGCGAGGGCCCCGCCCACGGGGGCGGCCGGGCCTTAGTGCGGCTGGAGCGTCTCATTGGCGAAGCTCGGTGCCCGTCACGGAGGCTCCACCCGTGGAGAACCAGGCTCCTAGTCCTTCCTCTTTAAAAAAAAAAAAATTGGAGACCCACGAAGGACGATCCCGCCCATTCCTCTGAATGGCTGAGAGAGGGCTCGAGAGGCGGGAGCGGTGGGGCGTGTTTATGGTGAACTGGAAAGCGGTTGCACACCGAGACTGTCCGTCACGGGCGGGACAGGGCGGGGCTTCGGGCGCTTGCCTGTGCCGCCTAGCAGGGGTCAGCCTGGCTGCCTCGCGCAGAGCGTGGTGCGGTTGCTCTCGGTCCTGGTCCCCACCCAGGGCTCGGTGTGCCCTCTCCTGCTCAGCCAGTAGCCAGCGTCTTTGCACACACGGCCTGAATTTCACTCCGTTCCTCCCGGGGTTTCTTTTGACCCTGCCAGGCCCCCGCCCCAGGTCCAAATCCACAGGATTCAGTAAGCTGAACTAGACGTAAAACGTCTATACTGCGGCTTCTTCCTGCTCTGAGTCTCAGCGTTTCTTTTGAATCTTGCTTTCTCCTGCTGGTTTGCGGTCTCTCTATCCCCTGGGATGAGCCGGGGGTGGATATGGGAACGGCTGGCTAGGTGAAAAGGGCGATTGGAGGCCGAGAGCAAGGGTGTCCTGCCCAGTTAAAAGAGCGGGCCTCTGGCAGCTCAGGATGGCCTGGAACCCGCTCTTGTAGGCCAGGGCTGGCCTTGAACTCTGACTTTACTGCCTCTGCCTCCTGAAATCACGTGCATCAGTCAAGCCAGATTTTTTTTTTTTTCTTTTTTCTTAAAATAGTGTCTGGCAGTATATCCGAGGCTGGCCTCGAGCTCCATCATCCTCTGGCTTCCAGGGTGGTGGGATTGCTGGGATTTGCCAGTGGGAGCCGTTGCCCAACTCCAAGGTCCCTTTTGAGGATATGAAAGCTACACTTTCTCTATGGGCAGAAAATATCCCAAAACACAAAACATTTGCTTTCAACTGTAGGCGGTTCTCAGATCTTTGATGCACAGAAAGAACTAAGCAATGTGCTGAGACACTCATGGTTTGTCAGGACTAAGGCAAAAAGAGGAGCCTAAGGATATTGGGAGAAGTGTTGCCCAAGGAGGGAGGGGGAAGAAGGGCTAGGGAGAGAGGAGAGAGCGGAAGAGGGGAGGGAAAGAAAGAATTGGAGGAAGGGGAGACGGGAGAGAATTCAGAAAGCAAGCAATGAGCAAACTTTGGAAATGAGGTGGAAGCAAGCATGGAAACGGTAAAAATAAGCCCTGAAATTAATTAAGGGTCATTCCTAAGCTTATAAAAGGTGGCGAATATAGTAAAAGAGTAACCTGAAGGGCTCAGAGATGGCTCAGTGGTTAAGAGCACTGGCTGCTCTTTCAGGGGACCCGGATTTGAATCCCAGCACTCAGATGGCAGCTGACAAAGGCCTTAACTCCAGTTCCAGGGGAAATTCGATGCCCTCTTCTGACCTCCACAGGCACTGCATGACACCGGTGCACTTATGTACAGGCAAGCAGTACACTCATGCACATAAAATAAAAATGATAAATTTTTTTTAAGTAACTTGAATTCTTTGAAGGAGGTGAAGTGTGATGAAGTAAGAACAGCTGCATACAATAGTAGCAAGAGAAAGGAAGGGGTGGATACTATCAATTCCAGGCAGATGGGAGATGGGTAGAAGGCTTGAATCCAGGATCTAAGTCTACTTCCACTTTCAGTAAGAGAAAATGGCCTAATAATACCACAGAGAGGAATGTACATTTTACAGAAAAAGGTGTAGTTATCACTCATTTTGCAGTAGTCAGTTCTAAAATGTAAAATAACCAGAATTCTTATTGTGTATACATTTTACAGTTCTCAGGTGTCCTTCCACAGGTGAGTTACACAGCCATCATGATCTTTTAGTAATATATTCTGCTTCGTTAATAGATATTATGTGCATAGACCTTTTTAATGCGTAATTTATAGAAATGGTCATAAACTATGCTCATCTAAGTTGCCTTTCAAGAACCGACATGATAATCAGGTTTTTGCACCCTACTTATTACTGTTCTTCATAAATTCTCAGATATTCTCAATATGGTCATTCTGTTTCTTTTAATACTCTTTTCCTTCCTCAAAGGAGAGAGGAGGCTTTATTGTAAAGAAATTATCTAAAGAGCAGTGGGAGGAAGAGGGGAGAAAGGAAGGAAAAGAGGGAAGGAGAAAGGGAGGGATGGAAGAAGGATGGAGCGCTAGGGATCGTCCAGTTAGAAAATTTCGAAGAAAAGTTTTTTTATAAGATAGCTCTTCATTTTAGGGAAAACATTTTTCTTGGACGTAAACTCACTTTTCTTTTTAGCCGCCAAGGTAGCTATGAAGAGACCAAGGTTAAAATTGTCTCCTGAACAAGGAAAGATACTAAGAGCAGACCTTGACATTGTTCTACTGCTGAGCTCAAGAGCATAGACTGTCTCCTGGAGGCTGCCGGGAGCAGTGTCTTCTCTTCTCGCCAGAGCACTTTCAAAAATTACCTGTCTACCAACTGAATTTATTGAGGAACTTTAAATATAGAATATTCTAAGATTTGTTGGTCTGTTTATAAGTACTGACTAAATATTGATCATGTTAAATACTATTAATAATACATAAAGGTTATAGTTCTATTCTCAAAGAATTTTCAGGAGCAGATCTTCAACGCCCATGCAAGAAAAATGACAACCTTTCTGAGCCCCAGTTTCCTAGTCTATAACGCCAGTAAGCATCCCTTTCTGCGATATTGAGAACATAGAAGATATGAACATAAAGTGTCATATGAACATAATAAGCAGTGTATGCTATTCTGTCTGGTAGCAAGCTTAAATAAGAAAAAGCATGACAGGTTTTCAAGAACACTTGAACAATCTCTACATGGTCCTACACATCCCTCCCTGAAGGACTGCAGTCTCTCAGGCAGTACATTTACATTATTCCTCTCCCATTAACTCAGTGGATACCACACATGAATGTCGATAATTTGGTGGGTTGAGGACTTTATGATAATTACTTAGTGTTTACTTACCTCTAATCCACCTGACCATACTTAATGTAATCTTAACTGGGCTCTTTTGGCAAGCTATAAGTTACTTTTTTCCCGAAGGTTCCAGTTCCCCTGCCTATGGGCTAAATCCTGCTGACTGCTACCCCTTCCTGGACTCTTCTCCATGTTTCTGTGCCCCTTTTCTAACGCCCTATTTATCTGAGACTTGATTTATCATCTCTCTGTCCCACACTTCATAGATACATAATAGACCTTTGTATACAATAGACGTTTGTTTGCTGAGTGCAAAATTTTAGTTTTACTTAACAGGAGTCAATATTTCACAAAAATTAAGTTTTGCCTTTCAAAACTGCCAAGCTTAAAATGAAATAAGGAGGCAATGCCACCCACAGGGAGTAAATCTTTTCTGCAGTGAAAGTTTGGAAAAGGACACAAATGCTTTTCAGTGGAGCAACTTTTCTAGTCCTGTTTTAGAAACTCCAAAATTGAAGATTCTATTTAGGAAATGCAGCCATAGGTTCAAATTACTATTATCTTTCCAGGCGACAAAATTCTTTCCTTTTACAAGGTTTTGCCGTAAAAATTGTCAGCAGTATTATTACAGTATTTTAACTACTAATGGAACTTGTGCCTTAGTCCTTGTAATAAGATTTACTCCCAATAATAACACTGCAATTTTTGTATTTTTTTCCAATTACCATAGCCATGTACTATACACAACATCACTGTAATTTATAACTACTCATGGAATTATTTTGAAGTCTTAACCAACAACTATACACCCAACAATCCCACAACAATTTCTTTGACCCTAAAAATTTACCATGGCAAGCTAAAACTTTTGAAATTTTAACCACTGCTTTTTGTAATGTTTCTAGATAATTCCTTTTATCCTGTGGCTTTTCTTCTGTATCTCATCGCAAGATAGCCTTGGCATCACCTCCCCACTACATTTAAGCTGGTCTTTGCTATGTCAAGAAATAACCATAATAGATTAGAGAAAAACAGAATTTTTTTTTGAAGTTTTAAAGACCTAGTCTTTGGAGAATAATGGAATCAAATCCAGTTACAGATTTATATTGCTTCATTCAATAGTCTCAAGTCTGAAGCCAGAAATGACTTAAACATGTGGCTAGTCCAAATTAAGATGCATTGTTAAGTATAAAATATACGCTGGTTTTGAAGAAGTACTATGTAAAAGCAAAGGTAATACATATCATTAGTATTTTTATATTGATAACACATTGACATAATATTTTGGATATGCAAAAACAAAAATAATTTTATATGATCCTTTTTCAATCTGGGTACTAGAAAAAATATAAGTTTCTGTTTTGGTTGTTTTGGCTTTCCAGTACTGGGGATTGAATTGAGGGCCCTATGTGTACTAAGCAAGCACTACCACTGAGCTACTACCTACCTAGCCCCGCAAAATGTAAATTTCACATGACTCTTGTACTGTATTGCTATTGGACAGTGTTGGTATAGAGAACAGTAAAGCTTCCTTTCACTGAGATGAAAAATCAATTTCCTGGGCTGGAAGAGGAGTTAGAATATGGTAAGACCCTAGATGCCAATAAATCCTGACAAGGCACTTATTCTCACCCTATTCTGGCACAAGGTTTGGAGAAGGGTACCTGAAATGACAGGATCCACCTACCTATGGGATTGGAGACCTGAGACATAATTTTCCTGTTAGATCACTAAGGTGTGACAAACCCCTTAAGAGAAGCAAGGGCCAGGCCAACCTGCGCCATGAGCAAAACCAGACAACCAAGACTTTAAAATGGCACAATCCAATGCACTTTTAGTGATCAACAAAATGTTCTATACCTATACAATAGAATATCCATAAGCTGGTTGAGAGTATTGAGACACTTGAGGCTTGATTAGTATAGCTGAGTTGTATGAGTTTTAATATTATTTAATTGTAATTAATATAAATGTAAATAGCCACAAGTGGCTGGTGGCTACCATAATAGACAATACAAACTTACAAAGTACCACCGAGGTTCTGGGAAGCGCAACGTAATTCCCAGTTTCCTAAAGAGACATGGGGTGTTAGGGAGGCATTAGACTTGAAAGAACCTTGCTGATAAGCCAAGATGAACTCAAGCAGTCTATGAGATGAGATGCTTCTGAGGAAAGATGACTATTACAAAAAACAAGAGGAGGGCTGGAGAGATGGCTCAGTGGTTAAGAACACTGGTGTTCTTGCAGAAGACCTGGGTTCAAATCCCAGCACCTACATGGCAGCTAACAACTGTCTGTAACTCCAGTTCCAGGGGATCTGACAGCCTCTTCTGTCCTCTGCAGGCTTTGCATGACACGGGGACACTTACCTACATGCAGGAAATACATGAATACACATAAAATGAAAATAATAAAATATTTTTTAAAAAAACAAGAGGAGCCAGAGTGTAAACGAAGAGCCAGAATTCAGGGCTTCATTTTTCCCCAGCACCCAGATACCGTGTAAATCCCTGCAGTTGAGATGCAGTCTCTGCCATACTAACAGTGATCACGTCTTTGTCACCCTTTCTGAAATCACACCTTAAAGCTGAAATTTGGTGGAGAAGTAGGAAAATGAAAACTATTTTTTTGCAAACCTGAGGCATTAGAGTGAATAGCAGTCATAAAACAGTGGCCCAAGTGTGCCATTGCAAATCAATATTGTCTCTGGCTTTAGAGAACCCATATTGAAGATATTTTCACAGTGGTAAAGTCCCAGTCCACAAATGCTGTGTCGATCATGGTAAATGCAGCTATTAGGGATATTTTACACATTACCAATAAATGGGCAGTTGTTGGGATTATTGCAGGAAAAGCTTTAATTGGATTTGAGAACCCTTTCTGATAGTCTTTGCTAAATTCAATAAATTCACCTCCTTTCAAATTAGCAGAGGCTTTCAGCCCTGGCTTATTGGCCATTTCTCCTGAAATATGAAGAGCTTTTGATGAATTGTACAGTGTAGGTTGACCTTAGCTTCATTTCTTCTGTTTTGAATAGCAGGAGTAAGTTCTGGATAATCAGTCATAGCATCCAGCCAGTGTATTGCGTTTCTCAAAACAATTATGGGATGGTTATATTTAGTATGAACATGATAATATAATTAAGATCTTCTGAAAGAATAGGTTAAGATAGAAAAAGCAAAGAAAATTAATCTTAGATAGCCATGAATACACTCTCCCTAATGTGGTATAAAATTAAAACACCTCCATCTCAAACAGAGCAAAGAATATGAAACTACAATGGGGCAGACCCCTCACCTGTGAGAATACTGGGCATGAGCAGAGGGAAAGCAGCCCTGTTGCTAAAGCTTGTGACATAGAAGTAGACCTACAGTAAGATTAACACACCTTGGGGCTGGAGAAATGGCTCAGTAGTTAAGAGCACTGGCTGTTCTTGCAGAAGACCTGGATTTGAATCCCAGCACCCACGTGGCACCTAACAACCATCCATAAATCCAGTTCCAGGGGATCTGATGCCTCCTGTCCTCCTCGAACACTGCAAGACAGGGGTGCCCTTAGACACATGCAGGCATAACGTTCATGCACATAAAAATAAAAAAAGATTAACCCAACTTTCAGAAGACTATGCTAACTCATGCACAGCTTGGCAATCTTCTGGGCAGGTTAAGACAGGGAAAAATTCCAGTGCAAGGGAGTAACAGTGGGGATGGAAAGAGCCATGTCATTCTAAGTCTCTCTTTTCACAAGCTGCATAGTGACTAGGCCTACAGTGAGCAGATCTGCTGATCATGAGAGCTGCTTGGTATTTCTTCACATTCTGTTGCAATTTGGGGCTCTATTTTTAAATTTTGAATATTTATTTTATGTGAGTGTTTTGCTTGCATGTATGTTTATATGTATACCATGTGCATCCCTGGTACCCTCAAAAGCCAGAAGAGGATGTCAGATATCCTAGAACTGGAGTTCTGGGTGGTTATGAACTACCATGTGGGTTCTGGGCACCAAGCCCCAGTCTTCTAGAAGAACAGCAAGTACTCTTAACAGCTAATTCACCTCTCTAGCCCCCTGAATTCTGTTTTTAAATATCTCCAATAATACATGATTGATCTTTTCTCAAAGAAAATAATGTTTTCAGCAAGACTCAATTTTTTTGTACCATGATTCAGTCGTCTTAAAAAATACTGATATTTGATATTAAAACCATGATACTCTATTCCTGAAATAATTTTCGTCTATTTTAATTTTTTTCTTATTTTCGTGTGTATGTGTTGTGTCTATGCTGTTTGCATGTATGTGGGTGCACGTGTGTGTGTGCAGACCCAAAGTTGATAATGAGAATCATCCTCCATCACTCTTCCGTCTTACTCTTTGAGCCAAAGTCTTTTAATCAAACTCAGAACTTGCTGATATGGCTAGTTAGCCAGTGTTCCTTGTCGTTGCCCTACAAGACAAGGTGCCCTAGAATCGCAGGTGGTCCACCATGCCCACCCAGCATTTACCTGGATTCTAGGAATCTGAACTCCCAGTCCTCTTGTTTGTGTGGCAAATGCTTTAATGGCTAAGTCATCTCTCCAGCCTCCAAGTTTAGTCTCTTTTAGATACTAAATATAGTACTGTATTGAGTCACACCTATTAAGAAACCCCTTAAACTAATTATCTGGCATTATCAGTGTCTCATTTCTCATTTCAAAAACATGCACACCTCTTTTGTAATAACCAACCTACTTTGGTGTAGAAACGAGATGCTTCTTTCTTTACAAAACACTTGCTAAAGATTGTGTGTGTGTGTGTGTGTGTGTGTGTGTGTGTGTGTGTGTGTGTGTGATGATAACCTGATTGTAGTTGAAGTATTCACTTGTTCCTTGAAGAATGAAAACAAGAATAAGGGCATATATTGTAAACTGTTCAACTTCTTTTATTCTAATGACACACTTCCTAGCTATTCACAAAATTGCCTGTACCTATCCTACAGAATATGCTCCTATTTGTAATGTATAAAATCCAGCCTAAATCATGGCATACAAAATAATGATTACCAAGTTGGGCAATTGCCAGTGATAGCCTAACTTGCTGGGTCCTTCCTCATGCTTGTCCTACTGAGACATAAAACTGTACTGCATGCATGACAGTAGCTGCTTCACCACTGTATGTTTTCATGGAAACTAAGAACATTAGTTGATTTAATAAATTTGCCAATATCTACCTTCTCTCAATTTCTCTTCAATTTATCTGACTTTGCAAACTTTAAGGCAACACAAAAACTTGTATCTGATATTGCTGTAGGGAGTATGACTTTAAATGGCAGCGCTGGGATTTTTATTTTCTTTGATAATATTTTTAATGAAAACTGCATTCACTTACTAACGTATTTGTGAATAATTATTAAGCTCAAGGCATTGTGCAAAATACGGAGAATGTAGCACATCAAATGAGACAAAAAAAAAGTCCCTGCCCTCCTGGAGTTTACATTCCTCATCAGTTAGAAATCATTATTTAAGCATTTGCTCTAGAAAACCTATGGTGATGAGAGGTAAATATGCTTTGTTTAACAGTGACACAAACCATAAGAAAAATGTTATTAGTGACAATATATGGGGAACTGTTGTTAACAGATCATTCATTCAATAAAACCCCATTCATATTATTGTACTTTTACCCAAAGTCACATATTAGACTTACTACAGCACACAGATTTACAATCTGTATTTGCACTGGAATCCTGTTTATGTTTATTTGAATTATAGCTTTACATTACTCTTTTGTCATTAGTTTTGTGTTTCATTAAACACGTTAGAGATATTGATCTTTTTAAAATAATAGCTACAATGTAGCACTACTCTAACTAAAAATACAAATCACAGCCAGAAGTAAGATTACATCGTCTGGGAGAGAGCATATGCAATCCTTAAATATTACCCAAAACAACATATTCCCTGGAGCTCACATGGAACTTTTAAGAGTGTGATAGTTATTCAGACAGTAACAGGTTTTTAGCCAGGTGTGGTGGCATACATCTGGAATCCTAGAACCTGGGAGGTAAAGAAAGGAATATCAAAAGTTCAAGGCAGCCCAAGCTACATGAGACCCTATATCAAAAGAAAAAGGTAACAGAATTTTCAGAAACACACCTAACAGTGTGCTCTATCCCATTCCCCTCCTTTGACCCCAGTTGGCTCACCAGCAGTAAAAAATAGTGAGCCGACTATTATGTTTTGAGGGTCAAACCCAGGATTACCCAGAAAAAAATTGCAATGTTTATAGGAAGCCAGCTTTGAAGTACTGTCCTGATAAGAATAGAGAAATTTCTCAAGTTTATGAAGTTCTCTCTGATGCCAAGAAAAGGGAATTATATGACAAAGAAGGCAAATTGGCAATTGGGGAGGGTGATGAAGGTGGTGGCTTTGGCTCTCCCATGAGCATCTTTTTGGAGGAAAAGAAAGGATTCAGAGAGAAAAGAGAAGTAAACATGTTCTGCATCCACTATCAGGAATCTTAGAATATCTATACAGTGGTACAACAAGAAAATTGGCTCTGCAAAAGAATACGATTTGTGACAAATGTGAAGGGCAAGGTGGTACAAGTGGAGTGCTGCCCCGGCTGCAGCGTTGCTGGAATGCAAATAAGGATTCATAAATAGGACGAAGAATGGTTCAAGTAATTCATTCTGTGTGCATGAAGTGCCGAGGCTATGGTGAACAGATCCTAATGACAGACATAAAGCTTGAGGGAAAGAAGATAGTTCAAGAGAAGATTCTAGAAGTTCATGTTGACAAAGACATGAAAGATGGATAGCAGATAGCATCCCATAATGAAGGAAATCAAAGACCAGGACTGGAGTCAGGAGATACTATCATTCTGCTAGATGAGACAGGCCACCAATGCTTTATTCAACAAGATGTTTACATGGGAGTGAACATAGAACTAGTTGAAGCACTATGTGAGTTCCAAAAGTCAATACCTTACTTAAAGACTGAAGGGCCATAGCCTTCACCTTTCACCCATGTCAGGTGGTTACACGTGGGAGAAAATGGATGTGTGCTCAATGAAAGTATGCCAATTTATTGTATACCGTGTGAAAGCAGGCACCTAATTATCAAGATTAAAGTAAATTTTCCTGAGAATGACTTTCTCTCTCCTGATAAACTTTCTTTGCTGGAAAAAAATTTCCCCGAAGGTTAGGAAACAGAAGAGACTGATAAATTGGATCAGGTAGAACTAGTAGACTTCGATACAAATCAAGAAAGAGGGTGCCCTTAAACTGGAGAAGTATATGAGAATTAAAAACATCATTTCATCATTACATCATTCCAGAGGGGATATTCAGTATCTAACTTCTTTGTAGGGCCAGTGAATAGGACTTGCTGCTTTTTATGGGTTGTAGGTTGTTTTGTTGTTTTGTTTTGTTTATACTGGAGATGGAACCTAGAACCTTGTGTACAGTAAGCAAGAACTCTACCACTGAGCTAAATATCCCCACCCCTTTAAAGAATTTTATTATCATTATTTTAGACAGGATCTCCCTAAATTGAACCAGGCTAGCCTTGAATTTCGTGTCACTCTGTCAAGCCATGAACTTTCAGAATTATAGGCCAGCATTGCTGGTATTTTATATGTAGTTGTGAGTTAAAGACTATAGTCAGAATACATTACTACTTGCTTTTGGTTTTTTGTTGTTTGATTGTTTTGGTTTTGTTTTGTCTGTTTTGAAACAGAATTTCTTTATGTAGCTCAGCTAGTTTAGAATTCATTATATAAGCCAGGCTAACCTCAAA